>NW_027192531.1:212755-243799 GCF_041956765.1 Thermoascus crustaceus | reverse complement strand
TTCATCTCCCTCAATTCTGACGCTTACAGGAAGTTATCCATCTGATTCTAGATCGAATGCCTCCTGAGCGACGCACCAAACGAGTGCGCCAAGCCTGTGAACCATGTCGGTCAGTTATTCCTCAAGATCTGTCTACTTAGATTTATCCGTAACCGATGCTGTAGGCGGAAAAAGATTAAATGTCCAGGCGAGCAGCCTGTATGCTCGTACTGTGCGCGCTTACGCCAAGTATGCGTGTACGCCAGAGGGAGACGGAACTCACCCGGAAATAAAAACACTACATCTCCTCCACTAGAGAGGACTTTTGCGGCAAGAGATTCAGATACTGCCGCTTCCCAGGGATCGGTGAGATAGAATGCGTTGTTCTTTGAATTTGACTTTAGCAAGCCAACTAAGCCATTTCAAAGGAGGATCGCTTTTCCAGGCTGGAGGCCAAGGTTACAGAGGTGCTCGAGACCCTGGGGTAAGTGTACTGCATCTCAACCAGAGAGGATGATACTGACTCTGTGAAAAAATGCAGACAGCAACGTTTGAATAATCCACGATCAACCTCGTGGGGTAGTGTTTCTGGTATTCCCTTTCAGGATGGGCCACAAATTTCGACCAGAAAGCTGCCTCCTTGGGAAAAGGTGACTTCCATAGCTGAGCTATACTTGCTTTACTGTGATTGTCAGCCGCTTCCGCTCTTTCATCGAGGTGGCTTCATTAACAGTCTTGAGAAGCGTGATCCTGAGATCATCTACGCAATGCTTGCTTTAAGTATTCGTTTTGATGAAGAGTCTTGTCGAGATAACGAACGTTTCGTGAACCTTGTCAACACTTATGCGGAGGCAGCGCGTACCCTAGTTATCAGGAGGGTTTTGGAAGGTCCAGTCGAGCTGTCAACATTACAATGTCTATGTCTATTAAGTCTTGTTGACTTTACTAGTGGGGGCTATTCTACTGCACGCGGCTGTAACTAAACGCTAACTTGGAAATACAGATGGCAATCCTCATCGTTCAAGCATCCACAGCAGCCTAGCAATGAACCTGGCTCAGTGCGCCAACTTAGGCTCCGAGGTCTCTTTAGACTTAACTGAAATCGCTCGTGAAGAACGCAGACGTTGTTTCTGGAGCATCTGTCTGTTGAAACGCCTTCATGGAGAAAAATTTAGTATTCTTGATCTCTCCGAAGAGAGCTTCCCTCCTTTCCCAGAGAGCACTGGAAAATCATCGGACTCTTTTCGGATGGATAACACAACAATTGGACTAAGCCAAACAAATTGCACATGGGACGAAGGAATTGTTGGCTATGTGATCCTGCTAAGTGAAGTATTCTCAAAGACGATGAGGTATGTCAGGCGCCATGGGAAGCCAGGCAATTTACCACCCTGGTCCCCGCAATCTGAATATTCGAAAATCATAGCCTTCCAGATGGAATTTGAGACGCGGGTGCCTTACACGCATCGATTCAAGTACGCCGCTCTGGAGGACAGATCAGTCGAAGAGCTTGAATCAAACCGCGACTACTGGGGTCCTTGGCTCCTGACCCAGTTTCTATACCATACAATTCTGTGTCTCCTCAATCATCCTCTTCTGTTGTCACTCAGTCTTCGCAATTTTCGCAGTACTATCCCAGAGATCTTTCTCCAGCATACGTCTGATCTGATTTCCTCTCATACAAACTGGATAATCTATTTCATCAAGTTCTTTGAAGAAAAACAATTCAAAGTATCTGACCCGTTCTTGGGCTACAGTGCTGCGGTGGTGGCCACAATTGAGCTGCAACTAAGCTTCACAGAGGACCTCACGATTAGGACAGAGAAACAAAGCCGGTTTTCCAGATGTGTGGATTTTGTGCGCGGGTTTGGGGGACAGTGGCCCCATATGGAGCAATTGGTATGGCATTCCTGCGGAATACATTCAATTCACATATTTACACGGACTAAAAGTTTCCATGCCCGTAGGCGGATAAGTTGCAGGGATTACAGGGTGCCGTCACGGCATCGTATCAGCCAACCCAGGGCTCTCAGAATAAGAGCTTGTTAATTGATCTTTCCAGATTTTGGGAGATTCTTGAGTACTCCTCAAGCAGCTCCTCCGATTCCGCGAGACACCTCCTTGGTGAATCTCTTCGCTCTGGTCCAGTCAATTCTGCCGCCGAAGTGTCGAGCACGTCGCCATTGCCTGAACCTACACGGCTTTCGCCGCAGGCCACACAACACCAGACCACTCGACCTTCTGATTTTGTCTCGTCGGCTTCTAGCCGCCCGGTTGTTCCTGGTTTTACACAGACGACCCAGCTAGACTTGCCCAATGACGAGTTCTCCATACTTGCTGAAAACTTCTTCTCCCAGGGTCAGGATTTCCTTCGCAGTGTCGATGGTTGGTCGAGTATGGGTAATTTGTGAATCTCTTGGAGAGGATATTGTACACTTAAAGTTCTGTCTGATTTATACAATCGTGTTAAGATTACCAAGTAGTAATGTACAAGAGAGCATAGTCAAAAAAAGAAACACCAGACAATAAGATTTCATCTTGCTCATGGAGAGAAGCATTCGCTACGTACAGTACATATGTGAATTCATAGGAGGTGATTCATGACAAGAATGCGCTTTGAAACAGTTAGGTAAAGCGGGCTTAGACGACCCTGGGACCTCCCCTTGCATAAGCATAGTTTTTATTGTTGGGAAGGAAGGTTCAATGGCCTTAAGATGCAGCAATAACAAAACCTATGTCAGAAAGACTGAAAGAATCAGCCAGAAGCCTCAGAAAGATTATTTACTGGCCATAAAAGAGATGAATATATCCATGAAATCATGTCTAAAATGTCTACTGTCAAACATATAGTTTCGTTCCTTCACCATTTTCATTCATGTCTTTTGATATATAGACCATCTAGAGCGATCAAAATTCCTTGCTTGTTATTTCTGGAGTTCCTGGGATTATGTTATATTTCTAGAACAGCAAGGACATGGTACAGTACAGTGCCTAGTACTACCTAAGGTACAGGGTAGACATTTAGGTAAGTCAACAGCTAAGCACCCCGAGGTATTACAAGTGCTGTACTAGGAACTAACATGGGTGTTATTTGAACATACAAGAGATTTAGTGACATCTGAACAAACGAATTGATGAGCGCGGAAAGATTTTGGAGATGGCAATTGAATTTGAGCCACGGAACCTAATGCCTAATAAGCTCAGATAATAGTTCCCTCCGGTCAGCCATCTTAGGTAAAAGTAGTCCGCCATCATCCATGACGTTTTGGTCCAATATGGTGAAACTCCCACTTCGAAATTCTATCTGCCTTCTGGGATCGCCATCATCAAACCTGAGGGACGCGTTCACACGGTAGACACACTAGGTGCATCCCACCAATGCCGCTTTGAAATGCTGCACAAACGCCCAGACTTCGGTGAAAGTGTTGTACAGAGGAGCGGGCGCAACTCTAATGACATCAGGCTCTCGCTTGTCGCAGACCATTCCAGCCTCCTGCAACTTCTGGGCCACGGGATGGAGCAGCCCTGGCTTGAGCAAGAGGCTCAACTGAGCCCCTCGTGCCTGAGGGTCCGAAGAAGTGATGATGCGAAACGGCCGAGTCTCATCCGTGGTACCGTCCAGGAGGAGGTGTTCGAGGTAGGCTGTCAGGAGAACGGATTTCGCACGAATCTCGCTCATGGACGTCTCCTCGAAAACGGAGAGAGAGGCACAGAGAGACGCCAAGTCGACGGCGGAGGGGTTTGAGATCTGAAAGCCCTTGGCCCCGGGAATCGGCTTGAATTCTATATCATTGGCTCGTGTTAGTGGCTGTACTGTGATGTACGACAGCTTGACTTACTGTTATCCATCTTGAACCTCTCTGCTCTATCACTGCCGTACCATCCGGTCAGGCGGTGTCGATACACTAGTGCGCTTCCTTCTTGACTGTAATCGACAATGCCGTGCCTCTCATGAACGAATAGGCCTGCGATTGCCCCCGGTCCTGCATTTCCATATTTGTACGTACACCAAGCAGCAAAATCGACGTTCCAGTCATGCAGGTTCAGTTCAACGTTAGCGTACGCATGAGCAAGATCCCAGCCCACCACGATGTTCTGGGACTGGGCATGCTTGGTGATGGTCGGGATGTCGAAAAGCTGTCCGCTGTAATACTGGATACCGGGAAGTAGAAGCAAGGCAGTTTCCCCAGCGTGTTTGTCGATCAAGGAGAGAACCTTTGACGTTGAGATCGTATCTTCGCCCTCATCTGGACCAGTAAACATCATCGAGGTCTTTGGATCGAGTCCATGCCAGCTGATCTGTGACTCGATGGCGAACTGCTTTCTTGTCAGTGTCTTCTTTTTGGACCGGCAAGGATGTTGAGGAGGATATGATAATCTTACGTGGTCACTGGGAAATGCCTTCCAGTCTAGAAGGATCTTGTACTTCTCTTTCGTGGGCTTATAGAAGCTTGCCAGCAGAAAGTGCAGGTTCATTGTCAGCGTGCCCATCACAGCGACTTCTTCTGGAGAGGCTCCGACCAATCTGGACATCTGACTGGAAGCTTGATCTGCAAGCAATTGCCACTGCTTCAGCGGAGAGTCCTCGAGATCTGTGAAGTGGCCGCCAACACCAATTGATGACCAGGTATCAAGATGGGCTTCGAGATACTTCGCAGTAGCCTTTGGCTGCAGTCCTAGCGAGTTCCCACAGAAGTAGATACTTGGTTCGGAGGAAAGACCTTCGAAGACGACGATTAGCGCCATCATAATAAGAGAGTTAAGGGTCTTAAGGATGCAGAACAAACCAGGTTTTGCCAGCTTCCTGGTCTTCAAATTCGCTTTTGAAGGGACAATAAACTTATCTCTGAACCAATGCAGCGGATCTGCAGCGTCAAGTGACTCCGCATACTCTTTGGTCCCAGCGTTATTGGGAAACACTGGCTTTTCCTTGTGCTCGGTCGTCATCTTGATATCTTTGGAGTCGACCATGATGCTGAAAGTTGATACTCAGTAAGAAGTACGAAGTTAGGGAGGTAGTTATGTAGGTACCTAAGAAGGTCTGTTAAGTAGGAATTTGGATTGAGGAGGTAAAATGCATTTTAAGGTGCTGGAGCCAGAGATCTGCAAAGTTGACAGTTCTCCCCTTTGTCTTCACGATCATCTCCTCCTCACTCACACTTCTATTCACTATAACATCCGACAAGTCTAGGTCATTTTCTCAATAACGGCTTCTTTGCTTCCGCTTCCGAGTGTATTTTTCCGTGTTGGACGGGAAAGGCAGTCGAGACCCGTGAATTGCCTGAACTTTCCGTCCCTCTTACCGGACTCATTTGTTCTTAAATTCATCATTTCCCATGGATTGGCCTTCTCTGTGTTCTGGTTCACGGTTGTCTCTCAAAGACGGTGACAAAGCCACTGATAAGGCGCTTGAGGAAACATATCTCCAACCAGTCTCTCTTACTGCAAAAGTTGAAGATAGAAAACGCTCTCCCAGTGGTTACAATTGCTCACCGCACAGAAAAATCCATCCCTCTTCATCCCTCCCTCACGATGTTTGACCCTACAGATATCGAACCCAATGACTATGGCATGTCTGTTCAGAATGGCTTCCTGCCAGAGAGACAGCCTCTACAGCGACTGCCAGATCCATACTATAACAAGTGGGAAGACCTCACCTCTGATCTTCCCAAGCTTATACAGATGGAGAAGATACGACAGGAAATTGACAGTCTACCAATCCTGTCAACCAGTGGATTACACCAGGAACAAGAGTGGCAGAGAGCTTATGTACTGCTTGCATTTCTGGCACATGCGTACATCTGGGGGGGCGATAAGCCTAAGGATGTTTGTGTTCCCGATCAGTGAATATCAATGGCTCTAAGTGCTTACTCGTTACAGATACTCCCACCGTCGATATCATGCCCATTTCTCCAAGTGTCGTCCCACCTAGAACTCCCTCCCTGTGCAACATACGCAGCCGTATGCCTTTGGAATTATAAGACATTGGATCCAGACATCGACATTTCGCAGCCAGATAACCTGGCGGCATTAGTCACTTTCACGGGAACCACTGACGAAGAGTGGTTCTTCTGCCTCTCTGTGGCAATTGAAGCTCGGGGGGGCAAGGTCGTTCCGATGATGCGCAAAGCCATCGATGCTGTAGAGGAAGATGACCCCCAGCACGTTACCGAGCTTCTGAATCGATTCACTGAATGTCTCAAAGATCTTTGCGGTCTGTTGGAGAGGATGTACGAAAAGTGTGCTCCTGCTGTGTTCTATCACAAAATCCGCCCATTCCTTGCGGGAAGCAAAAATATGGCAGCTGCGGGCCTACCAAAGGGAGTCTTCTACGACCTCGGAGATGGAATAGGAGAGTGGCTACAATATAGTGGGGGGAGCAACGCTCAAAGCTCTCTCATACAGCTTTTTGATATTTTCCTTGGCGTGGAGCACTTTTCTGAAGGAGAAACCAAGTCTAACACGCATCAGTCAAGGCAACGGCATGCGTTTATCCAGGTATGGAGATAGATATTCGTTTCCTGGCCATGTGTTGCTGCTGATCGAAAAGTAGGACATGCGGAGCTACATGCCCGGCCCCCATCGCCGGTTCCTAAAGCTTCTCGCGCAAATATCCAACATCCGTCCCTACGCCATGAGCCACAAAGCTGATTCGAACGTGAGAGGTGCTTACAACGCCGCTGTACTCATGCTTCGGTCTTTTCGAGATGTGCATATTCAAATAGTCGCACGATACATCATTGCGCCAGCGCAAAAGGCACCTTCGCAGGGACTGACAGAGAAAAGGAATCTTGCTACGGCGTCATCCGGAGCGATAGACTCTGGTACGAACTCTCTCTGCGGCACAGGCGGTACTTCCCTCATACCTTTCTTGAGGAAAACAAGGGATGAGACCAGGGATGCAGCGAATTACTCTGATTGAGGACCTTTAGCTTCGAGAGACGTTAGGAGGTTATTTGCACCCATACTGAACGCGACGTGCTACTGCTATTGTATTATGAGCGCATTTCTTTGCTATGTAGACCGCGGGCGAATTTCAGTCGGTTAATAATGTGGCATTGATACCTAATTTTTCTCCTGGAAATTATCTTTCTATTGAAAATTGTCTTATGTATTATGATGTCTGTCATGATAGCTAAATAGGCACTTGGTAATTGCATCAATATCATGTATTCATATATACCTTGCTTAGATGACCTTGTCTCCATGTTAAAGCAGCGAAGCTACGTAACGAAAATCCAATCCTTACTTAACAGCGAGCGCAATAATTACCTACCTACCCAATGTATTGTAGATATGGGAAACAACGTCATCCTTGCCAGTGTCGTACTCCTAAGGGCGGGGGGGAAATATGGGACCCGGATACGGAAGCGGAACACGGAACAGTTCCCCGCATGACGGGCCGAGGCGCATGAGAAGGTTGTACAAACGCCCTCGTTATGTCGTAGCCTTATTGATTATGTTAGCTAGACGTGGACCTTATCCAGTTCACATTCTTTATTTGTCTTGGGAGTTCCGAATTTCGGAGTCGGCAACTAGGGGCTGGTGGCCGGGACCTTCTTCAGTGTTTACTTTAGTTGCGTATACTACCTATATACCAAGTTAAGACTACTTTAGGATTTATTTCTCTGCAAATGACAGAAAATATGATTGAAACTAATGATGATATACTACCTTGTCCTGTCCCGTCTCTCGATATGGAGTTGAAGGGGCCCAATGTACTGCATCTAAACCAACCATCCCCAGCAGCTTCATTGGAATCACGATGAAGACAGGATGCATAGCACCGCTGTTCAAGGGACGAGATCCAACCTTTTGATAGTTCAAGCAGCTTGCAGAGTATTTCCAGATGCTGTAGAATTACAGAGGTGAATATTTACATCCCTGGTGCGGTGCCCTCCCAAGAACGACCTTCAGTGGAATTTACGTTCCAAGCGTTCCGATTGGGCATGTTACACGACGTTCAGTAGCTGGCATATTGCTTGAAAAAAATCTTCTGTCTTAGAAGAGTTAGAGGGAGTTCTACGTTAAGGCTTTTATATACATACGCGACACGCTGGTACAATGTGTATAGGTTACTGCTTCTGATCATCGAGAATACATTCGTTCTCTCTGTGCTCTAGAAAAAACCTTGCTTTCATGCCATATAGTAGTTCAAACGGCGATACACTCGTCACATCTACATCTAACTTATTTAGGCACCTTTCGACCTTGAGAAGAATTTTCCCCAACCCAACGACAAGCAGGCATTGGGTTGTCATTGTCATTCGGGTATCCGTTCTTCCTGCTTGACCCTTTATGGCTTTATTCATGACCCTCACTTCGGGAAAGCTTTGTTTAAGTTCTGTACTGCGATAGCGAAGTCAAGCGTCTGTAAGCTCGGATGATAAGCCGTTGCCATGATTGGAGTTCAGACGCGGGACGGGACTTCTCGCGGCCGGGATTCGTTGATGCAAGTTCATACAGAAGACGGTTGAGGGCACAAATCATCTCGTCGAATGTGCCCTTGTTCGTGAGCCGGCTTATTGCTCTATACCATGCCTGCGACTTCCCAAACTTCGCAAATGCAGTTCCACGATCGCCCCAAACCCTGGCTACCTTCGCGGGGCCATTTTCCACTTGCTTTTTGTTTTGCTTGCGGTAGTTAACTGCTTCTTCAAACGGCTTCTAGGTGTATTCTGGCATCTTCGCCATTGCGAAATCGTAGAATGCGGCCATTGCACTCTTCCGGACCTCCTCTGCCTCATCATACACATTTGCAATCCCAATCCCGGCCTCTTGAATAAAGTTGGCATACTCCTTGTACGACAATCCGTCTTAAGAATTATGGCCGGCCTGAATACATTCATTGACTGAACGGAAGTAGGTGCTGTGGCACTTTCCTTAATAGCAGAATCTGTGTAGACTGACACAACTGATGAAGCTGCAGGTTCACCACCAGAAGGAGTAGAATGCCTGGCCGCCAAGGCAGACTTGTCCGCCATCGTGTTCGGAACTGGCTTAACAGACATCGCACGTCAGCGGGGGTGGTTCTCGTGAATATCAGTGATCATATTGGGGGTCTCATTTTGAGACAGTTGGCCTAGAATGAAAGGTGGACTGTATACTAACTGTACTCAGGATCCGAGACGATGCACTGCTCGACTATAGAAGGGACCCTCTGCATAGGAGGCATAATCAGAAGTGTAATCCGTGGCTGCTGGGAATCAAGAACAACAGCGAGCTTCCAGCCCTAAAAACGATTTGGCTGTTTTCCACACGCACAGTGCACAGCCTCCTCTGCAACACCTCTTATTTATGTTCTTGTGTACATATTAGTCCTGGCAAGTATGGAAAAAAAAGGGCCCAAGTTCTCGATGGCAATGGCTGGACTGAATCGCAGCGAGCCATTTCTTTTAGTGGCTGTTCTCAGTGGCCTCCTTATGCCCACTTCTAGCTATGAAATTTTGCCATTGGAAAACAAACTTCTTGATTGAGAAGCATCCACGGTAGGAATGGTATAGTAGAATGTGGACCGCTTCTGCAAAGGCAGTTGTTCTTGAACATTTCTGTGGTTCAAGTTTATATCATAAGTGGTTGATACAACAGGCATATCTCTGTCCCGTCTTATGGAATCTCTGCTCAGTGCACGGTATACAAATGTATAAAAGGCTGGAAAGGGTGAAACAGACACTCTGGATTTGCTAATTGTGATTCTGAAATTATACTTTGAATTCCGAATACGAAAGAGGCGAGTCAGCATCTCAAATACAGAGGAAGAGACATTAGGTATGAGAATCTGATTTCAAGAACAGGAGGATTTAAGGTGTCTTGGTAGTTTGTATTTATGCTGCTATTAGTCTCTGCATTCTCTGCATTGTCCGTGTTGGGATGACAGTATGATAAGTAAACAACCGACTTTGCCGTTGGTAATCATGTCCAGTGCTATGAGGACATCAATGATCTCAATGCCTATGACATGGGAGACAACCAAGATACAAGCACACAGATGCAATTCTCACAGTCTAAAATATGTCAACTCACAATTGCTACAACTGACCTTAGGCACATACTTGGTGTGGCAGTGCGTCCCTTAAGATAGATGAGCATTGCATTCTGATAACTCTTTCTGCTTGCTGTGCTGTAAGAATAAAAAAATGATTTTGCTGGGACATGCTGTCATGTTGAGATGCCTGGTTGGCAACTTAAGTAAGGCCTTCTTAATACTGATCAACAAACTCCACTGGGGGCAGGAATCGCTGAGCCTCTCTGTAAATCTCTTGGCATACCGCTTTAGCGACATCACTATCGTCAGGCGTACGGACACCGAGCCGGTCCAACAGATTGTAAAACTGGACATTAGGGTATTAAGTCTTCATCACTGCCGGCTTCTTTAATTGCACAGATGACATCTTACTCACAACCACCATACTGCAAGCTTGTGTGACAACCTTATCCACACAGAAGGGGGCCTGCACTTATCTAGTTTATGGCTAGAGACCATCCGAGTAGTTCTTTTAACTGGATTTTGAAAACATAAACTTTTTAAGAACCAAAACCTTTTTAGAGGTTTTGAAGAATGTTTTCTCAAGTATTTTCGAGTTCAGGATCAGCTTAAGTCACTCAGTTCAATGAGTGGCTTAAGTATGTTGGCCTTTGTGACGGCGCTCAGTCATAGTAAAATGATGTATTACTACGGTAGCTAGTCATACAGAATCGAAAGCATGAGGGGAAAAGAAAGGAAAGAATTCGCAGGGCCTCGTGTAACGTGAGATATATAGGCAAGTAGGACCGGCAGTATCCCAGACACAAAGGAATGCTCAACACCGCACACCTTACCGCCTAGGTGGCTGCCGCGCCGTCACAGCCTTATAATTTTCTCTTATTAAGAAGAGCAACATTGTGTATATCCTTTAAATATATTTCAGATGACAAGCCCATCATCAGCACTTGATCTCGGCGACGGATTTTTCGACCATGGTTGAAAACAGCAGCCGCGTCTTCGTCATCCTGGATGCGAGTGAGTAAAGTCTTGGGGCCATCTCCCTGAAAATTTTCTCTGAGAATGTGGTGAATTTGTTTATCTTGCTCATTCCAATCTAACCTTGAATTATAATATTAAAGATCACAATAGTAATAAGTGTCTTTGCTTAAAGAGTATCGTTGCCAATGCTAGAATACATGTGCTATCTGTATATGGCCAACTCGTGGTCCTCAGGGGCAGCAGGAAGGTGAACGGCTGGTAGCGGTAGCAGCGTATCAGATAATTCAAATGGTTCCGAGAAGATATGGAAGGAAGTAGAAGAAAACCAAATAGAAGCTTCCGGTCAACAATGGACTCTCTAGAATGTGGAGTCCTAAAACCCCCTGAATTTCGAAGTAAGATTTATATTCACGATACCATTCACCACAGGGCAGAAATTTGATCTCTGTTAATCAAAATCTTCAGCGGCATAATAGTTACAGACCTTTTAGCAAGCCATATTTGGTCATGAAAATCCAAAGTTATGCTCGCGAAGAATGAACAAAGCCAGCTCAGTGGACATCTCATTCGTGATGTCAGGTTTTTTTCATCATAAGTAGGCAAATGAGCATCTCTCTAGGAGCTGCAGTAGGGACAATACCTACCCCTCTATGTTAAGGTCTCCTCCCTGGGTAGGTTATCAGATCGTACCACGTGGAGAGCTTTCAGGTGTTCCTCTCCCCAATCAGATCTAAATTGTGTTATAGAGCGACTGGCTGATTTCCAAAAGAGAATTTCTCCAGAGGGTCTCAAACATACAGCACAAATATAAGATGAGAAATAACACGTAAATGTTTTCTGGTAATAGGAATCATATCATGGTGCAGTATTTCAGCTGCTAGACTCTCTCGTGCAGGCAATCGTTCTCAGGAATCCCGTAGGTGGTCAGCTAGGTTGTGAATATCGCTGTGGGTATTATGTGGGTATTTATTCTATAGATCTATATCGTAATCAGGGAACAAGGAATAGTTTGTATAGAGGATATCAAATTAGAATTTGTCTTGGATATAAGCTATAGTCTTCGATAGATTGCCACTCGTATCATTGGGTAGCGAGGAAAGGGAGAAGGGAGACAAGAGTAGGTGGTTAAGAGATATCGACGAGAATTGGGGAGGTAGTGATGGTGATAGCTATCCCTCTCCATACAGCTTGCTGTGAATGAATGGATATAGATTTCTCTTTTGTACGGCACTTCACTTCACTTACAGTAGGAACATAGGCTATACTTTAGTTGAAAAGTCATAGGCATGATAGGAATTGAGTTGACTTCGGAAGCAATAGATTGAAGTGATCTATATCTGTTATGCTGATAACATGAACTAGTGGAAAAGGAAAGAACTACAGGGAAAACCCTCTAGGAATCTTCCACTGCTCTGCCTGTTTACGATATCTAGGGCTGTTTTCATAATGGACATCTCTCGTTGAGTTATGAAACCGAAGAGAGAGATGCGGAGTAGATAAGCACTATACTCAGTATTACTGTATAACCTCCAGAAAGTAGGACACTGTATAATAGGATGTTGTTCATTTATGTGTCATTAGGATATCTATCTAATCGGTGTGCGCTTCATCAGCAGGAGTTTTGAAAAGTCAATTCTCCACTCGAAGGACGCACATCCAACATGATGATACCCGTATAGACTGTAGCATCGACCACATATCTCTGTGCATCTCGCCAGCCCGTGGGCTGCGCCGGAAGTCGAGATATCCTGATGGCATCGCCTCCAGAACCTCTCCTCCTGCGATATCGACATTTGATGCTGCTTTAAGATGCGCAGCTCAGTGGTAGTCCCAGAGCCCGGAACAATTCACGAGAGTAAGTGTGAAGCTCGATCACTCCATCTCTCAGATCGGGAGTCGACATAGAAATCTACTCAACATAGTGAATTTCCCACAAGGGATACCATCTGTTTTCCTCTTGGCCATGTAGTTATCAGGCCACAACGTAGAACGGCGACCGGCCGCCTGCAAGTCCGGCTGAGACACGTCGAGGAGAGTATGCGGATTCAGCCGTACTCCATCATATAAGACCGGCAAAGAGACGATCCATGCAAATACGAACTGGACCCAAAGCTCATTTCTTCTTTGTGACGACAGGGATTCCCTCGCTTTCTTTCAGCTCCGCCAACCTCTTCTCACGCTCAGTAAGCTTTGCCCTCTCCTCCTTCAGCATCTGGTCGACGGTTTTGAGAGCTGCCGCCAACCTATCCAACTCTTTATTTTCTGTCGTCCTGCTGTATGGGTTTTTGGGGCTTTCGTTGTATGGGATTTCTGCCGTTCTTCCGCCCTGCTGCTGGACGACCTGTTTCGAATTCTTGCCGGCCTTCCCCTTGGGAGGCTGAGTCGCACCAGTACCACCAGTCAGGATGTCGTAGAACTGCTCTACCGGCTCGTTGAAGACAACCTCTTCGTAGTTCTGGCTGACAACCACCTCCCTTCGCTCCTTCTTCGCCTCGGCATCGGGTCCATATGGGTGCAGCTTCAGGCTGTGCCATAGAGTCTGCGGCTTCTCCGTAGACTCTGCAACAAAGTAGAGCTTGATCTGGATCTCGAATTCACCCCAGCCGGTCTCTGTAACTTCGAACGGAGGCTGTTCGACCGTGCGTACGGACTGCGCGTATGTCTCGTGCAGCTTGAACTGAACCTTCTTCAGCCAGTATGAGATGTCCTCGTCGTTCACACCCTTGACGTAGACGCGCCACTGATGCGTATGGTCCTCGGGGGCGTGTGGCGGTCGCTTCGCGGGGTCGAAGGGCTGTGCTTCACTGCCGTAGACTGGTTAACATGTTAGCAGGTGCAAATCCGGCTAGATATTATCGTGATACACGAGGGTTACGAACCGAACGGCCTGAAAACCGAAATACCCTGGAGGAAAGCTGTCAGTCTTGTTTGAATACAGTGGCGGGAATGGGAATGCTGACCCTTAGGCGTTTTGTTCCCGTGGCAGCTGGCATACTGCAGAACTAGACTCTGAAAAGATTTCTTGAACGTGTCGAAAGATTTCCGACTGCAGGAAGATAGGTAAATGATGTCGATCTAACGTCCACTGCTTGGAAGTGCGGAGAGTGGTTGCGGATGCAGTCCGCGAAGGGACTCCGCGCCGCGTTCCTGGCCTGACACGTGACTTTAAGGCTCGGGCGGCGGAGACGCTGTCGTCACTGCTCGGCGCCGGAGACTAGAGCGCGGAGGTCGCCAGAGCTCGTGCCTGAGCCCGGACTGCGCGGAATTGCTATCTCCACCACCATGACCCATTAAGACCGCGTCCTTGGTTGTTTTGTGTCCCTTCTGATATCTCCCATCTCCGACACAAGATGGCGTCCAAAAGAATCGTGGTTGCCGGCGGAAGCGGGTTCCTTGGTGCGGATCTACCATGCTGCCTTTATTGGAGGAGCTTCTCCGCGGATGCTAACCAACAAACGAGCAGGCTCGAGAATATGTAAAGCAGCCGTCGCCAGAGGTTGGTCTGTGACTTCTCTAAGGTATCCTTCACCCCGGTGCTATGACAATGTCATTGAAGCTGAAATCTTGGACCTACAGTCGATCGGGAGAACCACGATGGGACACTATCACGGATTCGCGCGAGCCACCCAGTTGGGCGAGCGGCGTCGAGTGGGCCAAAGCGGATATTCTGAAACCCAGCACCTACAAGCCATTCTTGAAGGATGCGAGCGCAGTAGTGCACAGTATGGGAATTTTGCTGGAGGCCGACTACAAGGGAGTTGTGCAAGGGAGAGAATCCTTAATTAGCGGGTTGCAGAGGGCGTTCAGCTCCTCGAAACTGGGAAGCCAGAATCCTTTAGAAAGAAAAGAAGGAGAGGCGCTGGTGCCAAAAGAAAAAGATGGCCAGTGGACATACGAGCTTATGAATAGGGACTCTGGTTCGTTTACTATCTATGGCTGCTTTGTTGTGGATCCAAGAACTGACTTAAGACACTCATTAATAGCCATCGCATTAGCGCAGGAATCCTCTAATGAACATGTTCCCGCGTTCGTATATATCTCCGCTGCCGCAGGGGCACCAATTCTCCCAGCGAGATACATCACCACCAAAAGGGAGGCTGAAGCAACCATAGCCTCTTCGCTTCCAGAGTTGCGGAGCGTCTTCGTGCGGGCCCCTTTCATGTACGACTCCAGCAGGAAATTCACATTACCGATAGCGTTGGGTGGAATTATCGCTTCAGAGCTCAATTCTCTCATCGGTGGCAGGCTTCAGTTCTTGGGATCTATGGCAGAGAAACCTCTTCAGGTTGACGTGGTCGGTGAGGCCGTTGTCGAGGCGATCGATAATGATTCGACGAGGGGTGCTGTCGGAATAAAGAAAATAGAAGCACTGGCCACCAAAGCTTGGAGAAAGAGTATGCTCTGAGCACCTTTGGTGAAGGGTCCTCTTAGGAAGGTAGCCTGGAATACTTCCGGAAGGAGACCAAACTCCAAGCCTGTGGGATAGCCAACCACGCCTGGAGCGTAACGAGGAATTCGATGTTGCACTGTACTATACGAAGATAACCCTGATCATATCATAGTGCCACGCTCAAAGCTGTCCCTAATTTCCGCAGTGTACTATAACGAACCAGGTTAGTCGAGAGAACTTTGAAACAGTAAAGGAACAGGACATACCTTGTTATAGAACCGGGCAAGTTTCTGGTTGAACTGTTTGTTCTTCTCATTGATATAGGTGACGTCGGGCTCTTCTTCGCCCCGTCGTTCCCTGCGTTTCTTCAGCCGGACTTCCTCCGCCTTCCTAAGGTCTGCCACCAGCCTGTCCACGGCGGCTCGATCAGGTTTATTCTCGGCGAAACCAGTCGTGTCCGCTGTCGAGTAGAAGGTACCGTTCTTATCGATAGCGACCAGCTCTCCATCGTTGGTTTCCACAATCTCGAGGTCACCACTTGCGGCAGCCTTCTCAACAGCAGCCAACTTCTCCCTCGTATAGGCTTCCAGGTCAGGTTGCAGCTCCCGCATCTGTCTCTTGTAAACTTTACGCGCATCTTGTCGATAATCCTGGAATGCTACGTCATCGCGATGACGCTGCTTCTTTTCCATGCGCCTGTCCCATTTCTCAGATTCCTCGACAGTCCAGTCCCATGCACGTTTGCGTTCGAAATCCTCCCCGGCAGCTTCAATGTCAGCTTTTAGGAGGTTATGCGATGCGAATGCATGCTTGCGCGATAAGGACGACATCTGAGCTGGATCAGTGGCGAGGCGTTGAGACTCTGCCGCAGTCTCTTTCAAATTTCGATCAGTCTCGGTTTTCTGGTTTCACGTCAGCCTCTGTAGACATCTAACGACCGGAGAGACAGAAAGAAAAGACCCTGCAGGCTGAAGGTGACCGATGGGGAGAGGTGGGAATACTCACAGCACGCGCTTTAAGCGCTTTGAACCTCTCTAGCCTTTCGCGGGCCCTGGCAGCAGCAGCATCATCCTCCTTAGGTCCGAAGGCGCCATCAGTTGAAGTGTTTGCCTCTGGTGCCTTTGAGGAATCCGGAGATCCTTCAGCATCGCGGCCAGCTTGCCCGTTCTCGCTCTGCTCAGCAGATTGGCGCTTCATGGGTTCAGAACTCTCCGGGAGATCTGAAGTAGAGTCTTTTGTCTTGTTGTCTGAAGACATATTTCTCTACAATGATGTAAATAAAAGCCAGAAGATAACGGTCTGTCGTCTCGTTAAGTCAAGCGGCGATAGAGAGCAGGCGTAGAGCGCGCCTGGAGGCAAGGTTAGAGCGACGAGGTTGGCTGGAGCGCCTGACGTGCGGTGACAATACCGTAATGTACCGCCTCTTGGCACGATGTTGTCGCGATGGGGCTGGATGGGTCCTGTCAACACGCCCGAGCATTCTTTGGCTTCCAAGATCCACTTCCTGCATGTCGCTCGTTAAAGCTCCACTTTGCTGGTCGTTCATGCCGCGCTCCCGTTCTCATCTTCTATGGCTGTCGTCGAAGCTACAGCTCTGCGCCCAGCGCTCCATTTCTTCTGGAGCGCCTCTCCCCAATGCCGCGTTTCAAATCAGAAGCAGCTATCAAGACCCTGAGCCTACAGCGTCTCAATTGCTCAGGTTTGCGCTGACTGGCACTACTCAGCATCTACAAAACCCTATATCGAAATCAGAACTTGATCGACACCTCGAGGCGACCTTCTTCGAGAAATGGCCGTACATAAATCGCCCTCTGCCTCCGTGGCAGCCTTTCCAGCGAAAACAGGTCGACTCTACTGCCAAATCCCTTCGGAAAGAGCTGCGATATGACGTGGAGAATTTAGCAGATCTTCGTGGGTTGATCGAGCGGAATGTGAATACAGCGGAGAGCGGCGCGCTCTTTGAAGACGTGGGTGAAGCACTTGGTCAGACGTTAGAGCGCTGTCAGCGATATAATTCGTACGGAGAAATACTGTCGATCATAAATGCGTTGGTTTCGAGGTTGGAGAGGCTGGGAGCTACCGTGTCGAGAGACATGTACTTTCTGGGGATGCAATACGCTTGCTTGTGCTTTTCAGCGCCAGCTCTTGAATACCATCTTCATGGCTATCGAAGGACTGGCTCTCCGCGATTAGGTCTTCAGTCTAGCGTTAAGCTAGTGAAGTCGCTTCTATCTTCGATACTCCCCATCCGTTTCGAAAACCCAGCCTACGATGCAAGTTCCATGCTCAGTTTAGTCACCGGTGAGAATCAGTCTCGTCAAGATCCCCAACACACACTAAGTGATATCCTTTATTGGTCTGACCCCAAGTCATCAACAAAGGACATAGGAACATATGCTTATGTCCTCGGCAAGTTGGGGAGCGAGAAATCATTGCGCAGATTATGGGATCGACTGCGCCAGCAGCTATCTACCAACCCTAGTTCGCGGGATATATACGCTGCGTACTCCTGTGCGATGGCTTTTATCGACGTTGGAGAGTCAGAAGCGGCTGCAACCTGTCTCAAGGAGACATCTGGGCATGTAAACAATGCACTACCGGACATCGCAAAGAGTTATCTACTCACAAGGCTACTTGCCGAGCCTAACGTACGTGCAGCAGTGTCTGAACATGCCGGAGAACAGGAGTTTACCAGGGTGCTCGAGGAGCAGCTACGGATTATCGAGAGCAGGCTGGGTTTGAAGTGGCAGGAGGAGCAGTCAATTCATTCAAACATCAATGATCTCTCCTGCCATGTTACAGATCAATCTCTCCTGACAATAGATGGTGAAAGCGTGGGATTTGAGAGCATCCAGCGTTTGATTGCAGAAATACGCGCTCTAGGCTCCTCCAATTCAAGATCTGACCTCTCCGCGATTGCTGATCTACTGAATGAGCATGAAGGTGATGAAATTCCCCTTTTCACACAGAATCTTAAGACTGGGCCCCTTGAGTTTGCCTGGTTTCCACAGTGCTCTCCAATTGAGTTCTCTGGCTGCCTGACACCTGCAGGACATGATGCTTCAGTTTCCAACTCACCGGCTTCTTTGGGGTTGCTGCGTGGGCGTTTCAATGACCACGGAACGCCCCTAACCACGGAGCGCTCTCTTCACCTAATTCAGCTTGGGTATTTGGGTATGCGGCCGGCGTTATCCGTGATGGGTTCAGACCGTTCTCGTCCAAGACAGCATGGTGAGTGGAAGGACACTGGACATATCGTTGCCTGGGATCGAGTGGTTGGCAACTTTGTCATCGTTTTTACCGGAAAGGGTCGGGGTATCATCAATCCCGGTCTACAGTCTCCCACTCTGCAACCCCCATCAGGACTTGGCATTGTTTCGAGACTCGTAATACCCGAAGATCCACGCGATTTTAAGCCCAGTATTACAGATGTTCTCATTCGAGAACAAAATGCTGGGAATGCCGGGACATATCACTTTGATGTCGATTCAAGTAATAACCTCACTCCTTGATGTCAGCTCGTCCTATGCCTTGGGCTTCAGCAACGATAATCTTCTAAGCCTACTTCGGGAATGTGTGGTAACACTCGAGGTCACCGGCTATTGCACTGCAATTGCTAGGCAGTCTAGGAATTGCTACGGCTAAATCAGAAAATCCTGTCTCAGACCGCGGTTGGAAGGATAGACAACTTAAGATATCGATATGTTTACAGTACATGTGACTACATCTGGAATGCGTTAATACGGCAGCAATTGCATCGCCTCACGCTAGAGGCTTATTTGGTGTACATATTTCGACATGCGTTGCTTGCTGCGGTTAGACCGTGTGATCACCGAACAATTTCTACAGTCGCCACAAAAGCAGTTCCCAAATGTTCAGGTCACAGGTCGAATGACGACGGCTTGCACATGATGTTGCAAATGGGGCTGCGGCTCTTGGTTCCGATTCTGTTCTAGTTCTGTCGGGGAACGCTTGGGGCTTGATCTTCATGGGTTATATGGTAATTCTCACAGGTAGTTTCATTTCTAGTGCTATATTTGTGGAAATAAATACGATTTGTCGCTCTTATATTTCTTAACGATAGTATTTTCATTTTGCACTGATCTTGGCCTAGGACATTATCCTAACTTTTGCTTACCTGGTCGTGGATGTTTGATATTGTTGTTATTCATATTGATACTATACTAACTCTGGCTCTAGAGCCTTCTAATAATTCTAATGAGAAGGATAAGATGGCAGTGATGGCAATAGACTTCTGCGCGTTAGGGTAAGCGCTGCTAAGGTCGTTGAAAATGAGATAGATACTCGTGTCGTGCATCATTCGATTCAGCTTGCCACTGCTTCCTAACAAGCTCGTCCCGTATGAACTTAGGATAAATGTAAGGATATCGGCAACGCATGATGAGGTTGGCTGTATGGGACGGCATAGCAAACACACTGCATACGGCGCATCCCCCCAGTCCCATGCCCAATCTCGGTACCTGGTAACAGGAAGTTTCTTGCCAATGGTAAGACTTAAGCCTCAACATCCGTAGACCCGGGTAAGACAATTAGGCTACTTACTGGCTTATTGTTATTTGGATAGGGACTGACTGTTTTCGGGTTGCACAGAGGCATGAACTCGGAGGAATTGGAGGTGACATCAGTGTGTCGTTTTAGGGATTATCCCGGTCATACTGTAATAGACCCCAGAACGATTCCTAGTATAGTCCCACCGACAGGAATGTTAGTTTGATGTTGCCCTCTAACTGCACGACCAGAATTCTCGTCTAGTTTCCTTGATGAGGTAGGACTGGTGCCCACCATGACCAAAGATTTAGCAGGCAATGATTAATGCGGCATCAAAATCTATCCTCTGCAAGTGGACCATATTAGGAATCCTTCCAGGGTCTACCGCAGTACTATCTCAGCGTTGAGAACGGGTACGGGCCACAAGAAACAAGCTCTCGGTCCCACGTACCGAGCCGAGCCGTCCACAAAGGCAAAGACGATTAAGATTATCGAGGCCGGGTTCTCAAATCTCAGGTGCTGCGGACATCGCAGACTGTGAAAGAGGAGAGGAGGAGTTTTCACTTTCGCTCTGTCTACCTAGGTAGCACCTACCTAGGCAGGTACCTACTCTATGCGCAAACATAGAAACCGATCAGTCATCAGGCGTCCCATCAGTAAAGATGGTCTCGAAGAAGAAAGATTTGGAATCTGGGCACATCTGCTTGCTTCTGCGTTCAGGTCGATCCAATGTCTCTTACCGCGGCCCAGTTCGACCAAGAGCCATACAATCTCATGAGATGCCCGGTGCATCTTGACTGGAAATCCTTTTCCAGGTACCGAGGTGAGAACCGGGAAATCACCCATACTATGTGTCACGCATTCCGGTAGTATCTCACCACTAGCATGTACACTGCATGATCCGAGACACGGCTGACTTCATAAAGGATTCTCATCAAATACGACCATCCGATATCGCGGGGAACACCTACAGGAGAATATCTTCAGCCTTTCAAGAGAGGAAGGAGAATGCTTCTCCCATGCTGCGGTGTTCCTGTTTACACCGACGGTCTCGAATATGAGATCATCAGGCATAAGCTTAGCGGCTGAAAGGTTCGGAATAAACAGGAAGAGACAACCACAACATGCACGCAACTGGCTTAAAGCGACGCTTCGGCCTCCTCTGGTAGACCTGAGATGTCTGTCGAACACAGCCACGGGCACGTGCAGACCGGGGGAGGACGAAAGGGTCTACGGTCGAGACGTCTCGTCTCCTCTTGGCTCGAGGACCAAAATCGTCGATTAAATGTAAAACGGTAAGTTCCTAGTAGATCGCTTGCTGCACGGCGTCAATGATGCGGTTCCATCTGGCTGCTGATAATTCAAGCGAGTCTACAAGAATACAACACGCTATCTGAAGTTATTGAGATACCCTAAAATACAGGATCTTTGTGAGAGACGTCGGCTAAAACTTGGAATACATACGCTTGAGAACCAGCACGAGCTATATTCGCGGAAATATTGATCCAGCCCGTTGACAAAGACTATGTTGATTAGAGTCTTAAGACAGGTGATGCCTGATGGGCACCATCCGGGACGACAAGGATCGGAGAGAGCCTAACGAACCAACAATGCGGTCCTGATGCAAGTCCAAATGTGATACATCACTTTGGAGTGGGACAAGAAGACAATCCAAACTTCCACTAACCTACATCAGTGGTAGAAGATATAGGCAACTGCCTGCCTGGGGAAGCGACGGTGCATGCATGAACAACGATCAGCTCGAGAGGGGAAATCATAGTGACTTATCTGGGAAGCATTTGGTTTCATCTGCTGCGTGCGAGCTGATATTCTATGGTCATCGACGAGGCTGCCACATAGAACAACTGAACTCGACGCCGCTTAGGCACCCAAGTGATTCAACCAGTCAGGCAATTATCAACACCTGCATAGTTCTGGCTAGTAAACAGAGGATGCGTTCGAAAGATCGTCGCGTCTCAGGACCATAAGCTTTCATCAATGAGAATTGATGGGAAATTGACAGTTGCATAAGGCAACATAGGACCAGTGTGTCAGGAAGATCGCCTCACTTCTAGCGACCCTGCGATCGAATCTCACCTTCCCTTTCCGCATGCAAAGGACTTGCCACTGCACTTCATCCAAGAACTGACAGGGCCTGGCTGTATGATATTCTTATTACGGATTGAGGAAATGAGAAGAATTGTCCAGGGTCGCCACCAATTGCTGGGCTTGAACAGAAGTGGCTTGTTGGAAATTAGGTCTCTTTTATTCGACTATGCATCCTATGTGCTAACTTTCGGCATTCCTAAACCTGGAACTAAATACGCTGGGAATTAGCCGGTGAAAGCCCCCGCACAATCGAATGCCAGATCGTGCAAGGGAAGTTGCCTTCCCGGATGACCTCAGTTGCCCCGCAAGTTCATTGTTCTCACAGAACGAGTCATGCTAACTTATAAATCAGTCTGGCACGGCAGGATAACTGATTGATACGGGATACTCCGTACATGCAGATTAGCGGCTTGTCCTGCGGATTGGAGAGGACATGCACCGAGATATTGACGGTGGCTACGCTATCCCATGTCATCGATCATCAAGATGTTCATCCCAAGGCTGTGGCCAGTAGCCAGTGGTCACCCACATGTCAGGCTAGAAGCCGCTTCCCTGAGACTATTCATCAGAGTCAGACGAAGCAGCTCCCCTGCGCTGGTGAGACGTTCCAAATTTCGTGTCTAATACTGTATATGTTCTCGATTATGCAAGTCCTAAGTAGTGACCCGGCGCAAACACGGTCGCTTCCCGGACGTGGCTACTGAGTATCGATCTAGTCCATTCTTTTCGTGTTAAATAACGCGAATTGAGTTTGGGGAACAAGGTGGCGTATATTGCTGCGAGTCGAACTGGAGAAAAAGAAAAAGAATTGCCCTCATTGTGTGGATAACGTTGTGCGGCCGGGGAAAAAAAAGATATACGGGTTGTATTTCGCACAGTCAGGATGCAATACCGGGTTCATCCCTGTGGTTGACGCCAAGACAGATTTCATGTGCTGCAGCGATTCTCATCCAGGTCAGGAGCTCCATGGCACCAACGGAATGGTTCTGTTATCTATGCAGCACACCTTGCGCAGTCCCTCCAATGGCAGAAAACCATGTATACTGGCAATACTCCGCTGGGTAGCACCAAGGAGGGCCCAAAACAGATGCAATCTCCCGCCACCACATGTGAAGGTGCCCCCTTCGCGATCGCGACGTCATGGACTTCAATATGCGCCCCATCGACTGAAGAAATCGGAATACCCCTGTCCCATGGGGCTGTGCGATCTAGCACCGGATCTCTAGCGACTCGGGACCTCGGCGGATGGTGGTACTAGCTACTATGTACTCCGTCCTCTCCGTCTTATCCCTGCTCTGCAGCATGCAGAACTAGGCGGATTCCAAAGATCGTTTCCAATAGCCGCGTTGGATTTCCAGGTGGGAAAGGTCGGCTACGAAGCCTCTAATGACTGCAAGCAAGTCGATAAGATTACCACATATCTGGTTTCTGGAATGCTTCTATCAATTATATCATTGGAACGAGGGCCTCAGCTCCCGTGTGTACGGATTTCTGGAAAGGTGATTCGTCTCATTGTGCCTTTCTACCGACGTCGAAACCCGATAGGAGCCAGGTGTCGACGTGAATCTCGCGTCCCAGCGGTCTGCCAGGGACGCGATGCTTCTGCACTTTTAATTTGTCCTCGTTATTACACATTCCGCCTTCGCTCTTTCGGCCTGTTCCCCAGATCTACTTCTGAGCTGTACCGGTTTGTGGTTCTCGGACGGCAGGGTTTGCATCAGACGTGGCTATCCCACTAGCCGCTTCTTGCTTGATATACCGATCCCACGCATCCTACAGTGTTGTTTCTTTTGGACAAAGTGCTGCTGCGAGCCTCACCGCTTTCAATCCCCTCTCTATGAAGGTGAGCCTCTACAAACTCCTACTAACAGTCTGCCAATTCATCTCGGTACATCTCTCATGCCCCCTGACAAGGCTTACCTGAGCCTTGGTGGGGGCTTTCATTTGCGCCCAACTTAGTACATGAACTATCAATTTCAGCCTGGACTGAGACTGTTAACACTCACTTAGTGTGCAACTTCCAAAAGCAAGTTACAGAAACTATATATTTTCTCCTTCTCTTCGGGTTTTCTCTCCCCTCTAGTGTCATGATCATTACATTTAATAGCCACTTTGCTTGACCTCTTTTCGGGCTCCTCCGCGGATACCTGCACTGCGCACACTGCTGGCACTGAATATATATCAAACCTTTTCGCTGTGCCCCGCACAAATCAGAATAAGTTAGGGGAAAGAAAGAAGACAACACAGAACGGAATTTCTCTCAATGTCTGAACAACCAACTCTGAAACGTGGAACCTCCACCTCTGGAAGTGCATATGCCTCCTCATCTGGATATACTGCGTTCCAACAGCAGCAGCAGCAGCCACAGCAACATTCAAGCTACTATCCTGCGCAAAGACCTCCAAGCTTTCTGTACCCTGCTAATCAGTCTTACGACCCCACTGCGTCTTCCAGAGCACTTGTCTATCATTCTCCGCCCTACGGGCATGGGCAGTACTATTCTGCCGCCCCAGCAGAGAGTTCTTATCTGCCACACTCTAGTAACTCAGCTTATAACCAGAGACCATCATGGTCTGCGAGTTCGTCTAGCCAACAGAAGCCTTTCTCTCTTTCCGGGACGGATCCTGAGGATCCGTCAAACCCCTACTATGCGGATTCGTACGCCTCCAAGCTAGGCTCTGAGACGGGGAGGGGATATTCATATTTTGGCTTAGGGGCGGCGGTGCAGATGTACGAAAGGAGTCCCCAGTAAAGCTCACCTTCTTCTCATTCAATTCAGAGCTGTCTCCTGAGTGTTTACATTCTGGACATCTCCTGTCCAGCACCAGGATAGCCAGGCTTCTCATGTTTCTGGTCGAACTGTTTATTTTTATCTAACGGGCATCATTCCGTTATACAGCAGTAGTAGCTCTAAATCATCTTCCTCGTCCGGTGCGACCACCACCGCAACGTCACCGGGCAGCGCTGTGTCTTCGTCGTCAACAACGAGCAATACTCACCGCTCGAGCGCTGCCCGCGGTGTCCCGCTGGGATTTGACCACCTCCTCCACCCCTTGTCTTCTCTCGCTCCGCCGCCACCTCCGCCGCCGGCACCATCATTATCATCACAGCCCCAGTCCCAAACTGCTGATGAGCCGACGTCCCGATTCAACTTGTGCATCCGTCAACAGCCTGTTGCGGCACGGGCCTGCGGTGCAGGAGACAAGGACCGGCGACCGATCGACCCGCCTCCGATCCTGCAGTTGCTCCTCACTAACTTCAATCCAGATTCGGAGGACGATGTTAACACACTTAGAGACCCATGTTTCACGGTCGGTTGCCTCCTTTACTCCGTGACGCAGCGGCCAACACCACCACCGTCATCTCGCAGCAGCACTACAAGCAGCAGCGGTTGCGGCATGGAGGGGGTAGGGACAGAGCAGCGCGTGCTCATCTCGCAGATGGTCGAGCTGCTCCCGTCATATAACACACCCGCCTCGATCGTCGTCGAAGAACCCAGCGGTGGGAGGCCCGGTAGAACAATCCAGGTGCTCTCGGGTAGGACGTTCGCCTCTCCTTTCTTCGTCGACGAAGACCCGGATCCCAATACGGCGCCTGCCATCTATCCTCCCATCACAACCACGACAGGGCCACGACCGCCCCGCGGACTGCCAGCGACATTTTTCGTCTTCGCCGATCTCTCCGTCCGCACGGCGGGCGTGTATCGGCTCCTGTTCCGGCTGATGAACTTTAACAACATCGAGGGCCCGGGCGAATCCAAGCCCATCCTGGCGGAGGTCTGGTCCGAACCATTCCGCGTGCACGCGGCCAAGGATTTCCCGGGCATGCAGGAGTCATCTTATCTGACGGAACGGCTGAAGGCGCTGGGAGTGGTGGAGTTGAAGATGAGGGGGAAGGGCAAAGGGAAGGGGAATTCGAAGGTGCAATGAATATGACAAATACATAGGAACAGTATGTATGTACGTACATAAGACACGGTATGAATGATATGGATATGGTATGGTATCGGTCGATGTTAGTCTGGGGGGGATCGCAGGTGGTTCCTGAGCTTGGTACGGTATCGCTTTGCAATTCTTTGGAGTCCATTTTGGGGGTTTCTGATCTCATCTCTGCGCTGTCATCCACATGCATACTTTCGTTAATTGGTCTCTTTCTTGGCAGATTGACAACAGACAAACCAAAAGATGAAGAGATGCATGAAAACAAGTAACCAAGCAGACATAGTAGGTTGTGTTGGGGAGAGAGAGGGTAAAAAAAGGTAGGTAAATGGGTATACATAATTCCTATCCATTCCTCCGTATCTATCTATACATGGAATGTGCTCTATAATACAGGGGGGTATCATGTTAAGAATGATCTGTTTGTACGGTATTCCAGATCCAATTCCGAACGTTCATCATGGAACAAGTCATGGAATCGACGAAGATTAGTTTTTGGGGTTAAGTTCAAGGAGGCTAAGATCTCAGAAACTCGACCTCTCTTTTATCTCTCATGTCCGATGCTCTTGATTCATCGGGAACAGCATTTTAAGCGGATTCGTGGATCTCATAAGACCGCAGAAAGAACAACTGTCGACAAGTCGACGTGTTATGTCCCCAAGTTCTTGGTTCCATTCCGCATGGCGTTCTTCATGGACTAGAGACACCATCGAGAGAGAGAGAGAGAGAGAGAGAGATGGAGACGGTTGAATACCTCTCTCCCGACGGACTGAGTGAGCATTCCAGAGAGTATGCGTGTGTATCCGCACACGCATACCTCACTGAGATAGACATATGAGAATCAGGTATCTAGTAGCTGCATCGGGATCTTGACATCGAACTCCTTACTGTCCCAATTCTCCTTCAACCGCCTGACGAATGGCAGAATCTTCTTCTCCGTCTCGGCAACCTCGAGGTACTGCTTCCCCACCTCCGAGTAGCCGTCTTCGCGGAGGAGCATGGACAGGATGAGCGCGGCCTTGCGACTGCCGTGGTTGAAGGCCAGCTCGTACCAGTCGATTGCGAGCTTGCGGTAGTCTTCCCTCGTCCTGGACTGGCCGAACAGTGCGGAGATCTTGCGGTGCAGGAAGCCTTTTTTGTTCTTCCCTTCTCCTTCTCCTTCATCTGACAGAGGAAACCGTCCGTGGTAGATCAGATAGTAGAAGTTCGCCAGCTTGCGACATGCCTCGGGGTCGCCCGACGTGGCAGCCTTGTTCAAACACTCCTCGTACATCTCCATGTTCCCTTCCTGCTGCATGATCTGCGCGTAGGTGACCAGCGCCACGGGGTCCTGGTACTCGAGGGCGGCCATCTTGAGCGTCTCATCGGTGGCCTTGCGGTCCCCGACTTTCTCCTTCAGCCACGCGTACAGCTTCCAGGGGGGCTCGATTCTGCCTTTTAGGGTGATGTCCTCGCCCATCGGCGGCTGGATCTTCGTCGGGTAGATCCTGGGCATGACCTTCTCGAGGAGGGCGAGCGCTTCCTTATACTGTCCCCTCTGGCTCAGGACCTTGGCGTGTACGACCATCGCGCGGGGGTCCTGGTCCTTGATCGCGAGCTCTTCGACGCGGTTGAACACAGCAGTGCGCGGGGGGATACTCATCTTTTTGAGTGTGTTGCTCACCCCGAGGATGATCGGTTCACGCGCGCCGGCTTGTGTGGTTGCGACGAAAGCCCAGTCGCTGACTTCTTCAACGAGGGTTCCGAGCGTCATGGCGACGTACCAGACGCTGTCGAGGTCTATGGAGGTTACGGGCAAAAGAGGAAAGCGAGTGTTAGCAGGACTTGCTTTATCGAATGCGGGATCGCAATTGAAGTAATGAAAGGCAAAGAAGGAAAGAAAGAAAGCAGTCCAACACACATCACGCCCATTATTATTGTTATTATTCGAACCGCTCGAAGCAGCAGAACGTACATACCTCTCGATATTCTCAGAGCCGCATACTTGTCCGGCGGCCCGGACCGGGCCTCATGTACAAGCCGTTTTGCCAGGTACATAAAGTTCTCATAACTTATGTCGCCCAGAATCCCGGCGGTTTTTGCGGAAGAGTAGATCGCTCCTCCAATCTTGTCCAGGTCGGCCTGCAGATACTCTATCCCACTTTCCTCTGGAACTTCGGAGAACCCTGTCAGACCCTGCGGTTGTTGCACCTTCACCCTCCGTAATCCAGAAGCAGGAACAGGTCTACGGACCGCCGGATTAGGAGGCGTCGCGCGGAACGATCTCCTGGGGTTGCGCGTGTGGATCAAGATGGAGGCTGGCGATTCAGCCAATAACACATAAGGGGGTCGTATTCCACCAAGAGGCCATGATGGCCATCTCCGGGCGGCCATTGTGTATGAGTGAGGGACGTGGTGGAGGAGGGAGGAGGAAGAGGTGAGATAAAGAGACGGAAGACGTCGAAGCTTTGAGGCCGTCAGGAACATCTCTCCGCCGGCCGACGAGAGCCGCACGACACAACATGACATGAACCTCCGCCATCTGCCTCCAGGGCTTCCTACACATGAGAGAATCACTCTCCAGACGACATTATTAACCTTGATAGGACACCATGACCAGCTCTCTCGCCTCCCTTCCCGCAAAGACCAGCGCAGGGCTGCTCCTCCGCCGCCCTCCTCCCGTCGTACTGCGGACTCCCCGCCATCATCTCCGATCCCCCTCCTACTCGACCTCCGCCGCCGCCTCGATCCCCCCCTCCTCTCCTCCAGCCTGCACGCTCTCCTCCCTCGACCACGTCGTCCTGACCGTCCGCTCCATCAAGGACTCCGTTGACTTCTACACCAAGATCCTGGGCATGGCGCACCAGACGTACCCGGCGCCCTCCGACAACACCGAGCACCACGCCCTCCTCTTCGGCGGCTCCAAGATCAACCTGCGCGAGTTCAAGGTGGGCCAGAACAAGGCCAACCCCAACTCCGAGCCCAAGGCGCGCACGGTCCTCCCGGGCACGGCGGATCTGTGCTTCATGACGGATCAGGACGTCACGGACGTGGTGGGGGAGCTGCAGACGAGGGGCATCGAGGTGTTGAACGTGGACGGCCATGCGCCCGGGCAAGGGCTGGGGAAGAAGGTCGCCAGGCGCATGGGGGCGAGAGGACCGCTGAGGAGTGTGTATGTGAGGGATCCGGATGGGAATCTGATTGAGTAGGCTGTGCCCTCTCTCTTTTGTTTCTCTCGTTTTGTTCGAGTGCTTTGGTTCCTGAGATCCTGGGGCTGTATCTGATCTGTGCGTTGCTGTCGGCCGCTGACATTGCCGCAAGGATCTCGAATCCGACTACGTAAACTTCCTGCGTCCGATGGATCGCTGCTGTGACGTTGACCATCTATGCTGTTGAGGCTTTTTCCGGCTGGTACGGCTGTACGATATGATCCGTCTGCTTATGGAGTGTATGAGTATGACGTACGGTTCTCTATCGAGAGAGCCTGGCACCGCAGGAAGTAAGAGTAATGTCCTTGATATACTTTAGTAGCGCTTAATAGTCAAAAGAGTGACAATGACAGAAGATATAATTCGAGCTGCCTCCAACATGGCCTAGTCATTATTGAAGAGAACAGTTTCGTATAGATAATAAAACACGTTTCGAAGGATCTATCTGCCTTCCAAAAACAGTAGTACATGATCATGAGGTGCTTTGCCAGCTCGCCGAGAAAATGGGAACACGGTCCATCCCATCTACATCCAAATTGTTCGATCAACATAATAATATACATTTCCGCCGTTTTGCCTTTTTGCTGCGACTGTAGATAGAACATGATGACGGAGAGAGGGGAAAACGAGGAGAAAAAAACCGGCATTCCCATCACAGACGACATAAAATCGTTCCACACATATAAACACCCTTTTCCACCGAAACAAAACCTCCCCCAGAGCAGAGTTCAATTTGGTGGAAAAGAAGTTTACTCCATGGTAGCCTTGGCGCCGAGCCCCTTGAGCGTCTCGATGATCTTCTCGGCCTCCTCCTTGGGCACCGACTCCTTCAGGACCTTGGGCACGCTCTCGACGAACTTCTTGCTGTCGACCAGGGACAGACCGAGCATGGACTTGATCTCCTTGATGACCTTGGGCTTGGCGGCCGCGTCGTACGACTCGAGCTTAAGGTTGAACAGCGTCTTCTCCTGGGCGGCGGGTGCTGCCTCCTCCTCAGACTCGGCGGCAGCAGGCGCTGCTGCGGCCGCCTGGCCGGCACCCGGGGCGACGGCGAAACCGCCGACGGGCATGTCGGGGATGTTCAGGCGGGACTGCAATGAAGCCGGTCAGCAAAATATCACAAACCCTACGGGCGCTCAAAATTATGTTTAGACCAAGGAATCCAAGCAGATATGTTCTTTTTGCTCCCCGCGACCCTGGGTCAAGAAAAAAAGCACCACCACCCACCTTCAAGCTGGCCACCAGATCGGCCGTCTCCAGCAGGGTCAATTGACTGATCTGATCCACAATCTGCGCAATCTTGGGGTTGGTAGGAGCGGCAGCCGGCTCAGCACCAGCCTCGGTGGACTGCCATCTCCGGGCGGGCGTCCTTCGGCGCTGGGCCAGGTATGATGTGGAAGAGACACGGAGGGCGGAGGAGGAAGGGCGGACGATGTGTCTGCAGCATCGAGCTGCGGCCTGCGAGGGGATTGCCATGGCTGCGGACGAGGAACTGGGGGCGCTGACGAGAACGGCGACGAGGAGCGGTTGGACGAGATATTATGAAGCTCTCCCGATCGATCTTTTGCGGCAGAGAAACTCGCCGGCCGGAAAATCTGGCGCACGTGATCTGTTACGAGCGACGCTCTGTTACCGTATATGACAGGACAGAACAGTACCGTACGTCCTTGCCGCATCGGATGACGTGCTCGCCGCAAACGTCCTGTGTGAAACACTGATATCTTGTTCTCCTCTCCTCATCTTTGATTACATCTCTTCCCCCTCACATCCATCCGCCATGATGGACCTCTACTTCTCGCCGCGCGAGAAATGCATCGCGACCTGGATCATGCTCGCCTGGATCTCTGTCCGCTCTGGCAACTTCATCATCAACTACGTCCGCCGCAGCGTGCGCAAAGCTGAGGCCCGCAGGCATCGACGACGGCGCAGCCTGCGCGCCATGCCGCCGAGAACTGGAGCGTGGGGTTG
>NW_027192531.1:128751-212412 GCF_041956765.1 Thermoascus crustaceus | reverse complement strand
TCCCCTGTGTGCCTTGTCTAATGTCCTTTTTTTCATCCCCACGATTCGACTAATTATTTAACAACGGATTGACGATCGATCGACTACGTTCCTTGATCGAGGACGGTACGAAAGAACGAGAGATACCCACCTCCATTTACCTGTACAGTTGTCTACAATACTACGGGAGTAATTGTGGGGTGCTGATTTGCACGGCTGATCAAGCCTTGGCGTTTGGATCGCGGCGGGGTACAGTCTTGAGATCTGCTTTACTCGGCTGAGAGAGTCTACTATACTACTGCCTATAAACACTGGCAAGAAAGACGCAAAAAAAAGCAAACCCGCTCGACCCTACCTACCTACCTCCCTAATCCTCAGAGCCTCTACCTGGACCATGCACCGCAATGCCCTCCTGGAAGCCATGACTGGTTGAGCGCCTCATGTTTTTTTTTCGGTCACTACCTACCTATCTACCTACCTAATCCCCTCTACGTGATATCGCGCATCTGAGACAAGCGGCGGAAATATCGATTCTATTCGGATCATAAAGCGTTACGGAGACCAAGGGATAGCCGCGGCATGGGGAGCACAGCGGAGACAATAACAGATGCCACTGGATGGCAACTCTATCTATCATTTGCATAAGCTTCTTTTACCTCTTCCTCTCCTCCACCTTCTTTTCCTCTTCCCTAGATGTCTGTCCTCTATCTCTTTTGTCTCTCCTACAGATCTGACAGTGTCCTTGCACCAACCTGTCTGTATGCTTAACCGTTTACATTACAAATAATGAAACAGCGTCATCTTGACGTCAAGTCCCTTCCCTCCAGTATATTTTCCGGTACTTTTAGTTTCTCTTCGAGAGGTGCCTAATCTATGAAACACAGTCTTATCCTGTGACCTTCAGGGAACCTATATAGATAGAAAAAAAAAAGAGATGCACTTGTCCATTGTCTAATTATTTCATTTCGCCACGGAATCATATAAGAGTATGGTTAGTACTTATCCAAGATATTACATTTTCTTCTGCTGTTTAATATTCAATGGAGAAAAAGCCAATTGTACTGTAGTTACTAATTGTTTCATTCCGTTTGCCGGTTGGGATCTGTCCAGCCATGGTAGGAGATACCTAGGTAAGTATGTCACGGTATGTAGACGAGTTAGTGTTATGTGAAGGGGAAAACAAAGGAGGCAGAACAAAATCATTGCTTTTTGTCCTTCACTTGCATCTAATGTAATGTTAATAAGATAGATATTTATTCAGAATTACATCCAGACAGACAACACCAATCCTCCCCTGCGACGCAGTTGTAATACGTACGGACTCTCATGACCTCGTATTTCTCTTTCACATCCCTCTACTCAATTAGTCCTCATCCCAGTTCGGGTTCTGGCCTGGTGGTTTCGGCCCGCCCGCCTGCCGTGCGACGATGATCTGGTCGACGCTCAGCACGGTGCGCGCGGCCTCCGAACCCAGGCGGATGGCCCACTGCTTCGAGGCCATCAGATCGAGGATACCTTCCTCCATCGCGTCCACGGTACCAGTGTTCGATTCACCGAAGAGGTCGACACCGGTGGTCCAGTAGGGTTCTTCCTCCTCCGAGCCTTCCTCTCCGGACTCTTCTTCGGACGCGGCTTGAGGACGGCGACGATGGTGTGCGGTATACAGACGGGACAGGACCTCGGTAGCGTCGAGACCGGCAGATTCGGCAAGAGTGCGCGGAATGACCTCGAAGGCCTCGGCGTACTTCCTGATAGCGTGCTGGGGAAGACCGGGGGTCTTGTCCGCGAAGGTGGAGATACGCTCAACGAGCTGGACTTCGGTGGCGCCCGCACCTGGGACAAGGCGAGGGTCCTTGGTGATAGCCTTGACGACGTTGACACCATCGTCAATGGCGCGCTCAACATCATCGAGATGGTTCTGGGTCGCGCCGCGCAGCACAATGGTGGCCGTGCGGGTGACGGCGCTGGGGTCCTCCTGGCGGAAGACGGTCACTCTGTCACCACCAATTTCAGTCGTCTCAACAACGTCCACAGTACCCATCTCGTCCGGCATGGGGGCACCGAGACGGGCGAGGGGCGTAGCGCCCACGACGCGGCAGAGCCGGCGGAGTTCGAATTTGGAGTGAATCTTAATGACGAGGATGTTGAAGCGGTTAAGGTAGTGGAGGGCCAGCTCGCCGACGGTGGCGCCAGCAACGATGACGCGGAGGCCTGAGTCGTACAGCTCCTTGATAGCTGCCTCGAGGCGCTCCTCCTCTCCCTTGGTGAAGTTAAGCATCTCCTGCGCGTTGTGCAGCAGGACGGTACCCTTGGTCTCGGTCTGAGAGATGTCGATTGGGCAGCTGAAGACACCGACCTTGGCCTTCTGGGCCTTCTTAACCTGTCCCTCTGGTTCCCTGCCAAAGACCATACCCTTCACGACTCGCGACTGTTCCAGACTACCACCCATGATCTTGACTACTCGGACATTATCCACGTTGAAGTTGACGGGGTTCTTGGGCAGGACCGCGAGGACAGCCTCTGCGACCAGGTTGGCAAGGATCTCTTCCGAACCGGACTGCTTGCTGGCGACGACGGTGCGGAGAGCCTTGCTGAGCTCCTCCTGTGAGCGAATATCCTTTAGACGGTCGACCTCAAGATCTATCCAACAATTCGATATCCGTCAGCAACCGCAGTCAACGTAGACCAGACGACCCCACATCCCGTAAAACTGAGCCCAGAAAACATACCCTCTAGACACTTCAACGCAAAGTTCTGCGCCTTCTCATAACCCTGCACGATATCACTGGTCTTCAGGCCCATCCGCAGCAGCTCCTCCGCCTTTTTAAGCAGCTCCCCCGCCAGGACGATCACCATGTTGGTAGCATCGCCCATCTCCGCCTCCTGCTGCTCGCTCGCCATGACGAGCAGCTTCGCGGCCGGGTGGACGACGTCCAGCTCGCGCAGGATGGTCGCTGCGTCGGACGTCAGGATCATCTTCTGCAGGTGGTTGATGACGATCTTGTTGCGGCCATACGGGCCCAGCGAGGTCTGGACGGTCTGCGAGATGGCCCGGCAGGCCTCGATGTTGCGGATGATGGCGCCATCTTCGGCATCGTGACTGGAATTTGCAGAAGAAAGAGCAAGTGTTAGCTTGGAAATCGTCCCCGACGGTTGTCTTGCAACGCTGGCTGGCTTGGATTTGAGATGTTGTGGCCTACCTCTGATAACCGGGCTTGAAGAGACCCGCCTGGGAGGGGTTGGGTATCGACAACGACATGGTCACAAACCGCTCCCGCCACTAGATGGAGAGAGGGTATTATCGAAGAGGAAAATGAGAGAACAGTGAGGCGTGACTGGGATGGCGACACGCTGCGTTCGAGCTGCTCGTCGGGGATTTTTTGGAGGAGCTCGAGATGTCCTGGCGGGCCGTTTGCGCTGTTTGCAACGCCCGTGGAGGGGTTAGGGCTTCTCCACAGAACGCCGTAGATGGTCAGAGACGAACTACATACCACTACTAGCTATCTACCTAAGCAGCAGATATGTTCCTACTCATTTACATGACTGTCTTATCGTGAAAATATGCTAACTAAATGTGATAATGCCCGAAACTCCAAATCCTCCGGCCCTACCATCCAAACGAAGTATAAGCTTCTCTAAATCCCGGCACTACGGAGACATCAGCAGCTGGACAATACGAAAGTACACGGTCAACTAGGATAAAACTCACTATATTTACCCGTCAAATAGCAGCCGCTATCCTCGTACGTCGCTTCAGCCTTCGGCAGCCTGGAGTTTATGTTAGATTATCAAGAACCCAGGACAAGTGCACAGACAATCATACCATTCGCGAATGGCCTCCATACGGTTATAGCTCTCCATGCAATGTCAGTTTTCCGGCACGGCAAAACCAAATCCGGATACGGTGTCTTCCTCAGGATGAGCTTACCGACGGGTGCGTCGACATGAACTGCGGCGGAGTGACCTTCTCCGCTTTCTGCATGCGACTCCAGCTGCAGTTTGGCGTTAATTTATGCGGTTACGAGGATTGTCAAAAGGATATGACAGCCATAAAGACAGACACAACTCTAACTTACAGTCTCACAGCAGCCTCGGGGTTGAAACAAGCCTTGGCCATCATCACTAGCAAATGCATGTCAGCAGCAAGATCGAACGGTCATAGCAAACAGTAAGAGCATACTCAGTCCAATATTGTCTGCCTCCGACTACAATGAAACAAATAAGGTCAGTAATGAAATTTCAGTAATTGATTTAACATCAGAGGATGAACAGACCTCCTGTGTCCTCGAGTTTGGCAGATTGTACATTAAATTGAGAAGGAGATGGGCCATCTGTCCTGAGACATCGAAGAGAAACGAGATGGCCCATACCAGCCCGATAGTTAGGAAACCGGTGCTCATCCGCTCGGCAGGGTGACGCGCGACGACGTGTGCGATCTCATGGCCCAGAACGGCCGCCAGACCGTCTTCATCCTGGCAGATAGGCATGATGCCGGTGAAGACGAAGACCTTGCCTCTAATGCGATAGAAGTTAGCACGAACTTCGGTTTTAAAACACCAACCTCGATCTCAAGAAGCATATACACATACCCCGGCAACACAAACGCATTCATCATCTTATCATCCTGAATAACATGCACTTTCCAATTCGCCCCCGCGATTGGCGCCTGCGGGATCAACCTCCTCAGGACCCGATCCACCATCAATGACAGCGGATGATGGTCAGGCAAGATTCGCCCGCGATACTCCCGGAGCACCTGGCGGTAGCTCTGCTCGCCCATCTTCAGTTCCTGCGCGACGGAGATACAGTTGAAGCGCCAACGGCCAGTCATCTATTATCCACATCCGTAGAGTTTGTCAGTCTCAGTGAAAACTGGATGAGGCAGAACAGAACAGAAACAGAAACAGAAAAACATGTACCATACATAGGATCTATGTAGGGGAGGAGGAAAGTCATACTTCTACAGTCTCCAAATTATACACATAAAACCCCCCAAACACGCCCACGGCGATGAGCAACCATCTCCGATAGCGCTCATCCCACTCCGGCCGCGGCCCTCCCCATCCTCCACCTGCGCCTGGCGGTTGAAACCGTCTGTATACATAATATCTAGGGCTCCGCGTGGCAGAGTGCGAGAAGTCTCGGCGCGAGATAGTTGATATTGAGATTGAGAACGGAGATCGGGCCCGTGGCCATGGCCATGTTGTATGCGATTGCGGCTGCCGCTGCGACCGCAGTCCAGCAGAGTTGAATGGCGTAGGACGACAGGATACACCCGGCGACCGTATACGCGACGAAATCGAAGACGCTATGTGAAAAGGAGAGGGAGAGGAGGAGGAAGAGGAGAGGAAAGCCCGCCCGGTGGTGTAGTAGACCTCGTTCGCAGTCGCGGCGGCGGCGGGGAGCGATGCGGATGCGGATACGGAGCGAGGCGCGAGCCCGCCGCGGAGAGGGAAGGAGAGGGAAGAAGCTAGCGACGAGCGCAGCATGGCCGCGGCGACTTGCACCGCAGTGCAATTGGTGAAACGGATCTGTATAAACTGTATATGGAATGTGATGCTCGGAGGCACGTCGCCGCGGGGAGTTTACTCGCGGCGGAGCAGCTGCGGAGCGCTGAGGTCACGATTACACTAATTACGGTATCGATACTGATAGGAGGGACATGTGATGTGGAAAAGGGGGCAGCGTCAGGAACTGCAGCTCCACACGGAGACATGACAAACTACAAAGACTCTGGGAGTTGAGAGCTCAAGAGACATTCGAATCATTATGTTTAACTTCGCGACGCAAGCCCAGTACCGCGGATTCAGGACCGCAATGTAAATATTTACGTCAAGTTCATCCAACTTAGTTCCGGACTGCGCAAGAAACTCCGCAAAAGAGCTTATCAGAGCACCTATAACAAGTATTCAAAAGAGAGGAGCCTTGTTGTTGCTTTTATGACCACTCGTTCTAGATCAGTTCCGATCTGTCTCCCGTTTTCGTCTCATTCATGCCCGTTTCCTGTCCGAGACCACATAGCACGCTCGCCTTATGCACAGTACATCTGTAGAGCACGCTATTCCAATAGCTGAGCAATGAAATTGAGACGCGGCTTGTTTTGGAAAATTTGAAACTGACATAGGTTCGTGACATCCAAAGTTTGAAGTGCGCTTAGCTCACTTCTAAGATTGCTTCCAGCAATGAACCGAAAACGAAAAAAAGGTAGCAAAAAAATATAAGAAATATTGACCAAAATATGCTGAAGCTATAAGCGACGCAGATATCAAGACGGATGTGGTAAATATGAGACAAAAAAAAATACGGAGACAAAACCGCGACTATCCAACAACATAGGTACAGCATACAGCATGTAGCTCCAACAAAACATGATATTCCCGAATAAAAAAGCATAAAATATCTGCCACTGTCCACTGAAAAAAACATGCACAGATATACAGACGTCCGCCCGAAAAAAAAGTAAAAATTGAAAATTGCATAGCACCACAGAGTGCAACGCAGAAACAGAATGGTATCATACAGAAACATATACACCTTGCCGACAGAAAAGAATATAAAAATTACACCCCACACAAGAAACGAAACAGCTGCGATATTGACCGGATGGAAGTGTCCTCAATAAGGAGGCCACTTCTATTCTTCAGTCAGCGCATCGTCACCAGTCTCGCGCCAATCCTTGGATCGTTCAGTTAATTTTTTCACTCCAGGCACTCTCTCCGCCCAGTGAGCCTCAGAAGGAGTTCTGAACGTGTAGGCACGCTGTGACGAGATAACACCGATTGCCTGCAAAACGGCTTTCCGGGAGTCACGCCCGAAAACAGCAGGATGGTTGATCCACTCCAGAGCGGCCTCCAGGTCAGCATCAAGCGCGTTCATAATCTGAGAGTCAACGGCAGCCACAGGGGTGATAGTTGGTGTTTCAGGCGCGCCCGACGACGACTGATTCTCGGTATAGTGGGAGGACCTGGGCGACGATGAGGTTGGCGTGTCTGCCGCGCTTCCTGAGTCACTATTCCCGGCAGGCTTCTGGGCACCAGGAGGAAGGGGCGGTAGGCCGCCCTTGCCCAGTCCCTTCAAAATACTGCGTGTCTCTGTCAGGAGATGCTGCGCACGATCATGCTGTCCACGAGAAACGAGAGTCAGAGCACGGGTCAGCATATCAGATGTGAGCAACTCCATGCGGCGTTGGACAATTGACGGGTGAGGGGGAATAGGTGGTGTGATCGGCCGCGTTTGGTTCTTGGACTTAGGATTGGGCGGAAGCATAGTGATGGCCAGGAGTGAAGGCCTAGGAGAGTGCGTCAAGTGCCCCTCACGGAGAATATCGCCATAGGTAAGATCCGCTTGTATCAACGGGACCTCTTCCACGCTGGGCACACGCTGGTCATCACCATCTGATCCACCACCCAGAGCTTCCAAGCCAGAGACCATACTCTCCCAAGGATCCTGCGGGACATGCTCTTGACTGGAATTGTCTGGTTGGATCACAAGCTGCACCAGCACATCTCGTTTGTCTCCAAACCTCAGATCGCCAAGGGCTGCCTCGGCATCCTTTCCAGTTGCACGTTTGGTGGTTTGAAGAGCACCACTGATCTTGACAAATTTCGCAGGTGATCCCTCTGGTAGACGGAGTTTCAATTTGACATTTTGATGCGACGTTGTCTGTAGCGAACCAAGACATCCCGCTACACACTCCCGCAGCATCATCCAGTCCTTCACGTAGGTGTAAGACGCCTTCGTGCGGGTAGAAAGCTCGATCATGGTGTCCGGCTTATGGGTCAACCCGAGACCAAACGAATGGATGCCGACCCTGGAAGTGAATGTTAGTAACTTGCACAAATCTCGCGAACACGGGATGGAAAGGATATACGCACTTAGCAGCTTCGGCCCGTGACACCACGAAGTCGACGCTTTCCGGATCCGACGTTGAAGAATCGCTGATCAACAGAATGGTAGAGATCGGGTTGCTGAATTTCCGTTGCATCAGAAGATCCATTGCGACATTGGCACCTTCAACGACATCTGCGCGCAAACTCTTCTGCCCAACAGGGCGGATCGAGTTTAGGATCTTGTTCCAACCATTCCAAGTCTTGGTGGTCATGCCAACAAGAGGTACCCCTCCTCCACTGGACCCGAAGGTCACCAGTCCCATGCGATCACGCGGGCCCAGGTTATGCACGAGGAATTTGAGGGCATCGCGTAGAAGTGTGATCTTAAGGCCCTGCATTGACGAAGATACCGGAATAACTACCACGAGGTCGAGTGGGACATGGAAGCTGACAGGAAGTGCATCCGTTGCAGGGGTCGTATAGTCAGTCAAGGCGGTGTTGTTGGACCTCGCTGCTCCATACGAAGACGTTGCTGAGGACTGCCTCTTCGTCTTGAGAGTTTGGTAGTCATCCTCGGTGCCCGAGGTATCCATATCATAGTCAGGAGTGCGGAAGTCGGGTTGATTGAGGTCCAGAAGTGCCCTTCGCCAGAGTTCCAGCTGGTTCCGGTTCTGGAAACGAAGATGGAAGCATGGCAGTTCGCTGACAGAGAGATTGAGGGTGAGGATCGGTTCATCTGTAGAAGATTATTAGCATGTTATGTTTCTAATTGACAGCATCACAACGGTCAATCGTTACCTGGAGAAGCCTCAACCTCTCTAAGATGCTTCTTGATAAGGATGGAGCCTTTCAGTGTGTATCGTATCTTGCGCTTCGGTTTGTGATCGTCAAAGTGATGGTCGTTGTGATGCTTCTTCTCCTTCACGCAAATGAGCATTTCAGCGAAGAGATAGCACTCCAGTTCCTGCCAGTTTTCGCGGTCTTTGCCCACATGAATTTTACCATGGAGGCGCAGTTTCCCGAATCTGTCAATGCGTCAGCGAGGCAAAAAGAGAAAATCGGCATCCAGAGCGATCATACCGCTGAAATTCGAGCCCGTGCCAATTATCCACACGCGTCCTCAACTCCTCCGTTGCCTCTTCCAGATTCTCCTGCGGTTCATATTGCATGGAACGCGACGACATCGACATCCCCATCGGAGACCTAACTGGACTGTATACGTCCTCCTGGGGCTGGGGCGCAACAGGTTGTGTTTGACGCAAGTCCTCCACATCTGGATGCCAGCTCCCCTCCGGAACTTCAACGGTAACAAGGCACGTAAGTGTTTGTTGTTGACGGGATCTGTTGAGAGTGGGAAACTCGCTTCGAACAGTCACAGTAGGAGCTGGAATAGGATTCTTTGTGGCGCCTGACCGAGGACTAAGGTCTGACTCCATAGCTTGCACATCGTAGTCATGTCTCCTCCCGGTGCTGTGATGCTGTCCATCAGCATATTCACCGGAGGACCCGGCACCACTGTCATTTCTGGAATGCTGCAGTCGAGAGCCAGCAGTCAATCTTTCCACCCTTTCACGCTGGACATTTGCCTCGCTATCACGCCTGCCGCTGTAAGGGTTATTACTGTCACGGTTACTGAAAGATCGCATAGTAGTGGCATCGTGACTCGGTTGCCGTCCTCGACTACTGGGCGGGTATTCCCAAGGTGTAGGAGTCGCGGGGCCACTACGTTGTGTTGCACTATCACTCACAGTGACCGAACGCACGATATTGCTCAGCTTCTCTGTTAGATCGTTAGCAAAGTCAGATCCATACGTAGCTCTCTGGATCTCCTACTCACCCAGATCCAGTACGTTCCCTCCCCTGCTGGTATCCAGCCCCAGCGGAGCATTGCATGATGGGCAGTACTGCGACTCGAACTCTTTGATGTACTCATAGAAGCATGCCTCATGCGACACATGACCGCAAGAGAACTGAAGCACTCTTTCTCCACGGAGGGTATGCTCCAGAGGCTCCTCGCACACGGCACATTCACTGCCAATGAATGTCCTTTCTCTCCTCGTCCTTGTGCGTTCGACCTCCATCATTCCTGCCCCCAATCTCCCTGATCTCGAGTTGAACGACGTCTGCGATCTGTTGGAGTGAATGGGGGAATTGAATGCGGACCCTTGCCTCTCCGACTGAGCTTTATGGCTTAAATTGGAGTTTGCGCGAGGCCGCGACCTAAACGAACCCGAGAGGCTACTATCAGGTCTGTCTGCAAGGGGTCGCAAGGAACGGAGGGATCTGAGAGTCGACTGGGAAGGGGAATCAGGGCGCGAGGTATGTGCCTGGGAAGACAGATCTGGATTCAGGACCGGTGGTTCATCAGCGATGCTCTGGAAGTTGGAAGGCGACGGTGACAATGAAGCAAGCAATCAATTAATCAATCAATCAGGCGGTTCAAGGACGGCGCTGTACACATTGAATCCCAACGACACTGTCATTGCTTCCGTCCCGTCAAAGGTGACATATGAGAACAGTCCAAGAAGCTTACCTGTATGCGACTTCTTCTTGGAGCGGCTGAAGAGGCCTAGCTCGGGCAGATGAAGGCCTGAGTCGTTCCGAGGCGTGGTATCAGGCTTAGGGGAGTGCCGATGTTTCCACATGAGCGTGGAGGGAACTGTCTTCCAGTCGGCTCGGAGGGGAAGGAGTCCAAGGAAAGGAACAAAGGGGAGACCAGCAGGTCACGGAGAACAAGAGGTGGTGATAGATGCTAGCGGCTACGGCAAGGACCAGCGGCGCCTGGAGATGGCAACTGAGGCAGCTCAGCCTGGAAGTCTGGAATATCATGACAGTCGTTACACCGGTGTATGTGCGAACGGGCGCCGGTTTCAAGGAGAAGATCATAGTCTGGTGCTAACGGGCCTAGTCCACTGGATACAAGCTGCTGGCGTGAGGGCGACGGTACAGAACCTCGTCAGCGGGAGTAGGTTTGGGCTCCACCGCCGGCCCTCCTGACTCTCTGGCGCACATGCTGACCCGGTCGCCGCGGCGCGCCACGGGCGTTGTCGACTCAGACGCTGCGCGGAGATGGGGCTGGCTGGCAGCTTTCCAGGGGTAAGATGCGAGCGTTGCGTCTGGCGAACCCTCAGCGTTGCCCTATACCGACTTCATCAGCGGAGATGCCACGAGCTCCTGGGACCTGGTCTGAATCCACTTCTGACGCTCATCGCCCTCCGGCTCGTCTGATCTGCCCAGGTGCACAAGCCACAGCATCATCCTCCGTCATAGGAGAGTCATCCGTAGACATGAATTGCCCGATCCATCATTGGATTCCCGCTGCAAGGATGAGCCTGCGCACAGAGCACAGAGATCTCTGTATGCGTGGACGACGGAGGACGGAGAATAACGTATGTCAGACTCACCTCCTTGCAAGCTGGAGACGCAGACCGGGATCCTTATGCAGCGCCGTTTCTGTCAAAAGAAGATCCCTGTACGGGGAAGACGGTGGACGAACCCTTGGATGCTGCGGCTGGCCGCATCCCACAACAGCCACTGGGTCGGCAGCGATGTTCACCAACAAGACACTCGGTGCCACAGGTGCCCCGTGTCGAAGACTCGGCAAGGCCCATCAATTGCATCCAGCTGAGTCTAGATGTTTCAAGGAAGGCATCTTAGCGATCTTAGCAACGACCGTAAAGCCCGAGAGGTTGGGAGGGCTGTTCTGGGGGACGTGTGAAGGCCGCGTGGGAGATGAGGCTTACTGTGTACAGACGAGCCCTGGGGTCCGCCTCGGGCAAAAGGCCTGCGAGCTGCGAGCTGCAACAGTTACGTACTACGCCGCATACTCTACAGCGAACAACTCCTCCATGCCACAGTACAACCACCACTGTGTTCCGCAGCAAGGACGGCAAAAGAGTAGCTACTGTACTCTGATAATGAACACACAGCAGTTCAGTTCAGAGTTCTCCGTCGCGGTCCGCAAGGCTGGCTCTCCAGAGGCTAGCACGGTGGATCCTCGAAGTTAGAAAGAAGTTAGCTGCGACAGGAGACAGCAGCCAGACCTTCGGTTGCTGAAAGGCTCAAGGCCCACCGTCTTGGTCGCCGTTCTCCACCCTGACTCCATGGGGCCCTAAGACCAGGAGCCGAGACTTGCCTCCTGGGGGATCCTAATGTCCATCCTCTTAGCGCTGGACGGGTTTTCGCCTCGGGAATTTTTCTTGTCTCGTATAACGGAGTCAAATATCTGATCGTCCAACAGCTGTTTCCGGTTAACTGATCCCGTTTCTTTGACATCCATATTTTTAAGTTATCCGGAAGCCGGGAGCGACGGGCGGGATTCGAGACCGCAAAAAGCTGCTGCTGCATCGAAGCGAAGATGCATTATTATTGCGCCCATATTCTGCGTAGGCGCTGTACATGCATGTTCTCGCGCTAAGTCGGACCAGCTTTGCAGAACGGAGTAATAATGACAGGAGTGGCGTAGCTCAAATAAAGCTTGCATAAATTAGTGGAAATGCGCATCTGAAAGTTTGGTCCCGTGAGAACTTCGAAAAAAAAATATCGATAGAGAGAAAAAAAAAAGCCAAGCCACAGGATTGAAGGCAAAGAAAAAGAGAAAAAAAGCTTCCAGCCTTCCCAGCCTCCAGATGGCGGTCCCGACAGAATGTCAAACACGAAAAGGATCATAGTGCGGGAGACTAATTGCAGCCGGTCAAAGTCAAAAAGACCCATCCAAAACGTTCGTGAATCATGTCAAGTACAGACAAGGTAAGGAGTTGTGCAGTACGGAATGTCTTCAAGCTTTGTAACCCGCGACGCGGGTCGGGGCAGCCAATTGCAGCTCTCTGTCTGTTGCAGTCCTCTCCCCGGTTGCCGAAGAAGAGACGTTGCGATCAAACGGCTGTCATAAAACCTTATTGTATGTACGGAGAGCAGGGAGTACCTACCAAGTAGGTAGGTAGCTATCACCTCCATCGCATGCATGCTTTTCGTTCTGCATCCTGATCATGTCGTGATATCCGCCTTCTCCGTACGCAGCACACTGGACAACCGGATTTTCGGATCCTTCCCCACTAAGCCCATCGAGCTACTGTATATATCTGCATGAAAATGGGTCGCAAATATCTGCGAGGGAGAACGCCATTTATTTTGGTGCCAAGATTAAGGGAGTTAGCGCGGCACCTCCGTATACTGTGTATATCCCTAGGATGGTCCACGTCCTCCGCTCCCCGATGATACTCTCGATTTCTTACTGTATGTGGAGGATAGCTTGTTTCACTGGGTGCATCCACACTCCAGGCGCACGAACTGCAGGTCTGCGTCACCATTGCCCCTGACAATGAGCGATGGGGTCCTTTTGTTTCCACTTTTCCTAGCGGACATCGCGATGATCGACTAAAACAATACGACGTGCTCTGTAAGGAGTAGTATATGCAATGTTGTTCTAGCGCCCGCAGTTTGCGGAGCGAATGCGAACTGCATATCTCCGAACTCCGTGCAGAACACAATAGTCTGCCATTCCACAGCAGGAAGAAACGTTCAATTGACTACTGTGTACTCCGTACAGAAAGGGGCAACTGAGAAAAGAAAATCAAGTACGCAAGGGCCGCTTTCTAGTTCATCCCACGATCTGTTCTGCATATCCAAGTGGAGATGCATTAATTGATGGAGCTGTTCCCGCAGAATAAGCCAAAGTAGCACCCGCGGCCTAAGGTGACCACTACTATAATCCACGTGGGAAAGCCATGGATATCCCCTATCGCAGATCGATCCTAAGCTGCCTAAGTCTAGCAAACCGATCGCGGTTCACATTCCACAACCTCACAAAGGTCTCCCACATCTACTTCTATCGATGTGACTTCGATATGCCTGTCTCTCAAAATCCAACCAGTTGCGCACGCTCCTGGGGTTGCATAGCGCGGGAAAGAAAGACGTCTGTCTACCCGACTTCCCGGAAAGCCACTGAAATGACACCATACGATGTTACACACCGCGATGCAGAGTAGGGCACGGCATATGCGAGCTAACACAGAACCTACGCGTGAATACCTCACGTCAAGTCCAAGAGGGAACAAACATGACAGGGGATAGCACAGCATAGATGTAGATCAGATAATTTCACGAACACCTATGGATAGATGGGATATCGAAAAAAAAAACCTGAGACAGTACCTAGTCCAGCACACTGGTAGTTCGATACGGGTGCGTCGGCCCTCTCAGCCTTAGCTAGCAGCCAAGCTGCCAGCTACCAACCGATTGCTCAAGTCTGTGACACGATGGCGAGTTAGCGTCGCTGTCATCTGCCGCTAGGCCCTGTGATGTCAATCTGAATCTCCGGTCTTTTTCTTCGCGTGGCGTTCGCGACAAGTTCCCTCATATGTATACAAAATTGATTGGATGAATAATCAATAGAGCCTGCCCCCTTGTGGCTTGGTACTTAGGCGTGCTCCACTAGGATTTCGTGACGAGATTAAACTACGAACCTTCCAACTTTTCCATGACTTGATGAAACCAGGGGTAAAAAGAAAAATGGCCAATTACTGTGTCCAGCAGGGGCATCTGATTAGAGCTTTCTCAGCACCATCTGTCACAGCTGTAGCCTGTGATGGATTAAAATGGTCACAGGTTAAAGCAGCTGCAGAATGTACTGTACATGCCCTCGGGCGTCATGTCATCTTACTCAGCTGGAACCTAGAATTTGGGAACGCCCCGATGGGAATGCAATTATTCAGCCTCAGACTGTCACACCTTTCAAACAACCTTCGCTATGCTCTAACTAACTTAGAATTAGTTACTTAGTAATCATCCACCGTTCTTAAAAAAAAACAAAAAAAATTAAATCACCTCTCTCCTTACTGATCTCCAATTTTTCAAGACCCCCCTCCATAACTCCTTACTCTCCGTAGGAGGGAATCACATCATACCGCGTAGAATATCCCACGTCTCCACAGCACAAATAAAGCATTGACCATGCATAAATCGCATGCATAAAGTAATATCTCCGTATGGGTCCGGACTATATGGCTCAGTTTCCACCTTACGGTACCATCAGGACTTCAGGCATCTACCAGGACCCTCTCGGTTTCTCCACAAGACAGATTTTCTCTCCCTCAGACCCTGAGCGGCAGCTAGAAAGGGGCAAAAAATACAAGAGATCATAGATCTTGAGTCCACGGCATGCCATGGACCGCGGTTGCCGACATCTTGAGCAATTGACTCCACTGCCAAGTAAGGGTCCAAGATAATAATATGTACCTGCAGTTCCCATGTGGAGTTTGCTAGGTAATATAGGTATATGTATTTCTGTGCATATATCATCAAAAGACCAATCTAAGCTTCCTAAATTCTTGGCGACTCCCACCAGTGTCGTCATGATTTTAATGTCATTGGGCCTAATTTTGATAAATAAAAAGCTTTAATTAAAGCTCGGCGCAGTATTCGGGAGACCTTCCCTTCCAAGTCCCGAATACCCCGCATGTCTCTATAAATCTATTTACTTAATGTGGAGCTGTAACTCGAGCTAGCATCTACCTATAGTCTTTAATACATATACCTATTATTTTTCTCTATGATACCATGGGTAAGGTGTTGTCTGAGCTCAATTGACATGGGAATCGGTACTAATTTCCCCGTAGAGTACAGTATCCATGGATCCGAAGCCCTAACGTAGCACCGTATGGAAATAAAAACAAAACTATCAAGACTCAATAGCTCAAGCATCTAATCTAAGATCTCAATGGTTAATGGGAAATGAAGTAAGGAGGTTGTATGTACCTATGGATGATGTCTGCGCGAGTTTCTTCTTTGGTTAAAGCGGGATCGCATGCAATCAATCAACCTCATCCCGCCCCGCCGGCCCCCACCACCCCTCCACACAAAAAATAAATAGTACGATCTGTCTATCGACAAACTATTGATCTTTGACAATTTCATGCAGAATTCCAGTTTTGGGGTCTTCCGCGCTAATATCGAATCTATCGATAATCGGGATATTTTTTTATTTTAATAACAATAGCGCATCGAATGTTCCGTGGTACTGGTTCTTTCTTTTCCGTGTTACTTTGAAGCTGGAAAATGTGTACCATGTACACTGTATTAGATGATCAGGCTATCTATAGAATATCTCATCTAATCCTACTATGTAGAGACCCATTGCTTATGCAGGTAAGCAGGCAGTGTCGACGCAAGGCGTACCGTGCGCAGACAGGAAAACCGGGGAAATCGCCACAAGCTGCATGATTGCTTGTCCAATATCATCCATCACTCTTGTGGACCCTTTTTTGGTGCATGCGTATGCACGTAAGACGTAAGCTTAGTACAGTACCTAAGAAAAGAACCTTAGAAATCAATAATACGGTGTATTCTTATTTGATGCAATGCAAGAATTCTTTTCTAATTCTAGAAAAGCCGTGTAGCAACTTGAAGAAATATACCTCTCAATTCACGGTGCTTAAGTAAATGGGGGTGACCACACTATTGATTCCCGTTCCATGGGTCCCAAATCAATAATACTTCCCGAATACCAAAACACGCGCGGTAATAGTTCGTGTCAATCGTAGACGGTTCAAAGCGTGATGCCTTAACCGTTCAGAGTCCCCAAACCTAGGTACTTGTGTGTGTATAGTCGGATCTCCGTAATCAGATCTACTATCCGATACTAACAAGTTGGTGTACCGCCGCTTCCGTGCGGAGAAGGGCTCACGGATTGGAAGCGGGCGGATATGATATGCATCCAAGCGCCTACCACCTGCTAATGCGCACGTAAGATCGAGTATATTGGTGCTATTGCATGTGTGATTACTGTGAATGCCAAGAAGCTTGAGCCAACGCCCATCCGGCTGCACAGATGGAGCCAAGGATAGACAATAAGAATTCTCCGTCTGGGCACGGAAGTACTATACTATGCAAAGATCAACAGTGGCAGGTAGGCGTACATAGCAGAGAAGACGATAATGGGAAGACACATATAATCGAGGCTTCCTAAGTCACCATCCTAGTTACTTGCAGCGAATTGATGGCTCAACATGTGCGCTGTCTACTGCGGTAGACCCCGGCAGGATAGATTTTGATGCCGCCTTAAACGTTGCCCATTAAATGGTCACGGTAGATATCGATTGAGGCAGCAACCAAGATCCATCTTCCCAATCTGCGTGCAAAAGCCAGGGTTCAGCGGTAGATTGTCCTCTGTGCCACGGTTCTTCACAAACTTTTCAAAGAGGCAGATCAACACAGCCAAGAAGAGTTTGCCTTCCAGTAGTTCCCGATCAGAACTGGGGTTCAGAGTCCAGGATCCAGGGAAGACATCACTGCGGTCGATTCGCTAGCCCCTCTCTGCCCCTCGTGGGTCTCATTTGAACTCAGAAAATATCTCGAACGTGGATACGATTTAAATCCACCATGAACTCTCTGGAGGGTTCAGATTCAATAGTCTGGAGATGATGGCGATGTAAAATATGGAGACCTTCGATCTAATAGGCCGGTTCTGTTCATCCAGGGGCCAGAGCCAAATGATGGAGGCGGGGACGATGAGAAAATGATGAATGGAGATGTTGTCTTGGCGGTCCACGGATCTCGTGCTTTTTACAAAGTTTAACGGCAGCACGTGCGCCAGTCATCGCTCGCCGCTCGAGATCCACGCTCATTGTTGTCCGCAACGCGATTTTTCACCGCTATTGAAGATTTAAACCGATATTGCTCATCCCTGTACCTTGGCAAAGATGACGCTCTTGACCATGGATAGAACGTTGCATTTATCGTGATGTCTGATTGGCCGGGATAAGGGTTGTATGCCAGGCGCTACAGGTTGTAGACTGGACCCGACCCTGTTGATCACCCACCTTTCGTAGGGCAGGCAGACTTTGGTCTACTAACCGGAAGGTTATCTTTTAACATTTCCAAGATTTTGCATTTTCCTTAGGTCCCGCGTTAACCTTTCCAGAAATTCAAGCACGCCCCATTCACCTGAGGAGCCATTGGCCCCATTCGACATATCAGGGTCTTTTAGTTCGGAACTCAAGTCAAAGAATTTCAGGGTTCCGATACATTCTGATAGCCTCTAACTGAATCCGTTAGTACTACTACCATGCTCGTGAACAACTGAACTGTATTCTTCTATCGCCAAAAAGCTAGGCATGCGGCCAGAATGGTGCTCGGACATATGTTCTTAAGGGTTTGAATAAAATTCTTTTCGATGTGCTGCCTTTTCTTTCCTGAAGTTTTCTTGGCGTCTGTCGCTTTTGCTATGTCTCTGGACAAATGACGTTGCAGAATCAACAGTATGCTGGAAATAAGATCCTGCTGCTCCGACTCTTCTACGCCTTGGTTGACTTCATCAGCCCCTTATCAGCGCTTATCGCTATTTATCGGTGGCTATCAGCTCCACGAATTTGAAATTAACGACTATCTTCAGGGTAGTGTCGCATCGATGTAACAAAATAACGTTAGTTACAGACCCAGTCACCAGGATAGAAAAAGGTGGATAATAATCCATATCTCCAAGGGTCCTCTTGGACCCCGGCTTTAGTCTGGATGATCGTATGGCAAGGAACAGGTTAGTTGTAATGGTGCTACCTTCGAAGCAACAGAGTGATCTAGTTCAGACTATAATGGCTCGCATTTTTTTTTGGCAAAGGGCGAAACTTGGCCCCAGCGGTGTGGGAGGTGAAGAGGACCGACCCATCAATTATTCCCCACCGATATTGCACACATGAGACCGTCGTGCGAGTGCTCTGTGTGTAGGCTTAGAAGTTATCAGGGCTCCCCAAGACCTCTCTTGGCTGCGAGCAAGACGGGTCCATGTTAGTTACCCCGGTGGAGGGAACTAGGTAGCAAAGGGGATTGAGATCAGTTGGGTTGTCAGTTATCTATACGTCAAAGTATTGACTTCAGGTAAATTTATTGACATTTTTGCACTGACATCTGCATTCTGGGTGTCGTCAATAAACGAGTGCCTTTTGACCAACGAATATAATCACTACCTACCTACCTGCAAACATCAGAAGAATACGTGCTTATAAGCGAAGAATGTTTACAATGATGCAAGTTGTCTGGAAAGAACGGACTGACACTAGATGTGCTTTCGTATTTACGATTTCCGAGGCTATATCATATCTACCTAGTACTGGATATCCAACTATATTGACCAGACAGAACACTTTGAACCACAAACTACGGTTTATCATGTCTATTTAAACTTCCAAGGTCTGTGTCTGAAGCTAGGGTCTACGCCTGGCTTAGCAGGAATGGTGTCAAGCAAGAAGTATATGATACTGGTATTGTGACGGCGCTCAGTCATAGAATTATTAGCTAAAACTATGGTAGCTTGTCATACAGAATCGAAAGCATGAGGGGAAAGAAAGGAAAGAATTCGCAGGGCTTCGTGTAACGTGATATATATAGGCAAGTAGGACCGGCAGTATCCCAGACACAGAGGAATGCTCAACACCGCCTACCTTACCGCCTAGGTGTCTGCCGCGCCGTCACAGGTATCAAAGATAGTCGTTGCTAGCCTTTGTCAGTTTTGACCTCGTCGCTTTCTGCTTGAAGGCCAGCAAATCTCCTTGTTAATTCCAATGGAATCAGGGTATTTCTGAATCATACTTGTTGCTTTGTGAGAAATCTACTATAGTGCGCTCAGTGGGTACGCCAACAATGGGAACAAGAACGGATGGGGTCCGGCAGATCCCTCCGACATAAACACCATTGGTGATTTCTCTGACAGCGACATACGAACTCCTGGTGCTATCGTTGGCGTCCCAGTCTGTGGGTCTGAGGAGGCCTTTGTTATTGTGATCTAGTTGAGAGTGACGGCTACAGCAAGAACTACCTCCCTGGTGACTAGAGCACCCCAGGTATCATCGTCCGGTGACCCCGAACTTCTTAAGTGCCTCATATTCTCATATATATAAGCTATTATCTCGTAGTATCAGGCATTACCCAGACTTACTATTACTATTATTCCGATAGAAGAACTCAACTTCCTCGCACAAATCCACGGGCCCAACAGTCCGCGACGCCAATATATCGCTGTACCTATATAGCTTATAAGATATTGTATATTGTCAGCCGAATATTACCACTATACCCTAGTGGTATGCCAAGAGACCTATCAGCCTAGTCAGCACACGCCGATTCGGACCTGCAAAGGGTTATAATCCCTGCAATAAAGGGATCATACTGTCTATACCCGAGACTGCCTATTTTCCTTTATTATATCCTTTCATATTTAATGAAAGGTCTCGGGATCATTAAACAAAGAAGTATTCGGAAGGTCTTAACCCCTAAGTCCATGAGAATAAATAGTGGTCAGATAGTTAGGTAGATTCGAATAATCAGAGCTTTCATCATCATACCTTCGGATTACGAGGTTCGCGCAGTCTGACATATATGTATACTTTCCAAATATGTGCATAGAGTTTTGCAAGTTTACAAGAAATAAACCTCGTTAATATTGAAATCGGTTGAAAAGCCACACTATTATTACCGTGACTATTGGTTGTCATGTTCAAACCCTATTGCTCCTCAACTGTACAGTTAGTAGTTTGCCAAAAAAATTTCATTGCCCAGGTCCCCTGTCTCACATAGAAGCTTTGGAAGATTGCTATTTTATACCTATGTGATTTTTTTGGAGATATTTGAAGGTACCCAGACACTATGACATGTAACAGACCTTACGTGAAGTCAGTTCAGATCACACAGTAGTGTATAAAAGCAGCAGGCCGGGTAGGTGACTTAGGCAGGAGACCCTGCGTAGTATAAGTTTTGGCAACCTACCACTGTACGGGCAATACGTCGCAGGTGTGAGAGCTAATAGATGAAAATAAGTACTGCACTGACTGATTGCTTCTGATCTTTGTGGAAGCAGGATCTGATGTGCCCCGTGCTAGTGCCATTCTGGTGATACAAGTCCCCGGTGTACGATGGTTAAATCACAAACTTGTATGATATTACTAGGATAGTATATTGTTGAACAAAAAAGGCAACGCTACCAGTCTGTCTCTCAGGATTGGTACCTTACAATTCAACATATATACCTTATAGATTGCGCTCATCAACCAGATAGCTACCTAACTAACCGGTCCATACACGCTGGCCGAACTTGTAAATACAGGGAGCACGTATTATAGAGTATAGTGTCGGCCGGAATACCAATTCAATTAAAATGCAACCGTACAGTTTCGGGGTCCATGGCAAGAGTTATACCTCGGATCGGACGCACAGTTCACCGCACCTTCCAATTCAAGATGTACTGCGTACTCCACTCCAGAGATTAGGAGAAAAAGAAGACGGATGACTGATAATAACGATCTACACCACACTGCATGCTTCGAAAGGACTGTCTCCAACAATAACCCAATCCTAAAAGTGTATTGAGTAGCATACCCGCGAACCGGGACAAAGCCGATGAGGAACCGGAGTAGGTCTTAGCCGATCCCGACTCGGCCGACAACGGTAAATCACGATCGATGCCTCAGGTTCGAAATTAGAGGATGAGGTTGGAATATGGTCGGTTTAATTAATTCATCAGCGTAAGCTGCTCTAGGCAATGGCATAGAAATGTCTTCGGGTAGAAGGTACGATTCGAGTTGGGTAGACATCTATGTTTTGATATTTGCTGCTGTACAATTGATCTGATAACTCTCGGATCCATCTGTAGCCGGATATTAAGCACCTACAAGCTCTTGTAATGGCTGATGCTAATACTTTGAATATATGAAGATATGGACACCGTGAATGGACAGTCGATCTCTTTCAACATGATGGGATCCCACCCCGGACTCGCTAACAGGCAGCGAAAAGCCATAGTAGCCAAGAGCATTTTTAACGGACGGAGTAAATAGTGTGACGTCACCGGAAACCGTAATAATAAGAGAAGAGACAGCTTCTTTAGGGAATGTAGTCAACAACACTGTCCATGAACTTCTCGTCAATACCAACGTCACACGGTGATTCCATAGCACATACACTGGCGATAAGCCAAGGAGATTTTCACATTAAAGCTCATTTCCTGCAGAGATGAAGATTAATGACTGGTAATTTGTAATCTGGATAGACCTTAGAAACTCAAATCCAGTCCGGAAAACTCTTATGTCTTGATAACAGAATAGAAAACAGATGAAAAATTATGCTCTCTTGGCAGGTTCAAAAGCGTCATTCCTGAGGAATAACCATACAGCAGCACTACCAATAATAGACACCATATCCAATGACTCAGAAAGAGTGACAACTCTAAGTGGAAAGAAGAGATAAAATTGAGATCTAGACCATGCACCGAGTCCCACACCATGTCGGGACAGATCGGGATATTTCCTGAGAGTCTAGATAACGCCGTGAGACGTCAAGACTGAGGAATAATAGAAGACGCACAAGATCGAGTATTCCGGCCGGCATACCGAGTGATTTCGTATAGCAACGGGCGTTGTGGAGGACATGAGATGACGGTGCACACGAGGCCAAGAGGGGTGCGGTGACAACAAACTTCGCAGTGTGCTGTGGAGGCGGAGCGTGTGGTGGATTTGCATACGGGGTACTCCGTACTCCGTCTCCGTACACCGGGATCCGTTCCGGGAAGGGAGCTTAGCTAAGCCGCGCTGGCTGCCGATACCCGACTGGGGAAGTCCTGTATTCCCAACATCTCGCGGGCTGAACGAGAATCTCCATCTCATCTTTGCTCCCGTCCTTCGTCCCCTGGCAATTGGGTTTCGCTCCCTGCCCGCCATGTTTTCGCGATCGTTGTTCGCGCGTCACGCTGCGCCTCTGAGGCGCCAGGCCTTTGCTCCGCTGGCTCGCCGCTCGGTGACTACTGATGCGGCGTCGTCGCATGCTGAGGATATCCCACAGGTTTGTTGACCTTTGACTCACCTTTGCGCGGGTGTGAAGAGTCCAGCCTGACACATGTACCCCGTCTTTAGGAAGATGACAAGCCTTTCCAGGTCAGGCTCTCTGATGAGAGCTTCGAGACCTACATGCTCGACCCCCCACCATATACCCTGACCACCACAAAGAAGGAGCTCAAGCAGATGTACCATGACATGGTGTCGATAAGGTATTACTTTATCACATATTATTCTCCGGCTGTATCTGACTAGCCTTTACTTCTAGACGCATGGAGATGGCCGCCGATCGTCTGTACAAGGAAAAGAAGATCCGCGGTTTCTGCCATCTGTCGGTTGGTCAGGAGGCAGTTGCTGTTGGTATCGAGCACGCGATCACCAGGGAGGATAAGTTGATTACTGCCTACCGTTGCCACGGTTTTGCTTTGATGCGCGGTGGTACTGTCAAGTCGATCATTGGAGAGCTTCTTGGCCGCCGTGAGGGTATCGCCTACGGCAAGGGAGGATCGATGCACATGTTCGCACCGAACTTCTTCGGTGGTAACGGTATCGTCGGTGCCCAGGTCCCAGTGGGTGCCGGTCTGGCCTTCGCGCAGCAGTACAATGGCGAGAAGACGACCACCATCGCCCTGTACGGTGATGGTGCTTCGAACCAGGGTCAGGTCTTCGAGGCCTTCAACATGGCCAAGCTTTGGAACCTCCCTGTCATCTTCGGTTGTGAGAGTACGGCACTCCCGTTCCTGGATTATTCCACTTGACACAGCAGCTAACTCGTGATACTGTTTAGACAACAAGTACGGTATGGGTACCTCCGCCGCACGATCCTCCGCCTTGACCGACTACTACAAGCGTGGTCAGTACATCCCTGGTCTGAAGGTGAACGGTATGGATGTTCTCGCCATCAAGGCCGCCGTCCAGTACGGCAGAGAGTACACTGTCGCCGAAAGGGGCCCTCTGGTCTACGAGTACGTCACCTACCGTTACGGTGGTCACTCCATGTCCGACCCTGGTACCACGTACCGTAGCCGTGAGGAGATCCAGCGTATGCGCAGCACCCAAGACCCCATCGCCGGTCTCAAGCAGAAGCTTCTTGACTGGAACGTCGTCACCGAGGAGGAGCTCAAGGCTATCGACAAGGACGCCCGCAACTACGTTGACGCGGAGGTTGCCGAGGCCGAGAAGATGGACGTCCCTGACCCCACCCCCCGCATCCTGTTCGAGGACATCTACGTTCGTGGCAGCGAGCCTCTCTGGATGAGGGGTCGCACTGTTGACGAGACCTTCTACTACTAGACTCTGCCTGTGGGATGAGTGGACGGATAAACCGGGGATTCCAAGCACATGGGAGTTGTGAAGAACGCGTCTTTTCTCGAAAATGCATATGCCTGCTTTCTGTAATTTAGCCAATGATCTCTTCTTGTAGGTTACCCACGTCTGCCTCCATCAGAGAGATTAATGCATCTAAACTAAGCAACGTTGTTACGTTTTTATTCCCGTTTTAATTAGTTGGTAGTCATCACGTTGCATCCAAACACCTACAATTGACTGTACGCACTTATACTATTCTTCCAGAGAGGTCTCTGAGTTACAACTACGCTGAGAGCCAATGCGAAGGCTTCTCCACCGACATGCTGGCAGTAGCAGATCGCTGGTGGGACTCCGCCTGGGAACCAGATCATAATGTGCCCCCTGCAGCTGTCAGGTATTGGCCACTGCGTAGGGCTGTTAGTGGCTGATCATGGTCCCCGACATGCCTAGCCAGTAGACAAGCCCTTGGGCCCGTTGAGCGTAAGAAAACCATAGCATCCTACTGCTCCACAGAAACCAAGTATTCTAGGCTTCATGTATGCTTGTCATCAGCCTTGTATAGAGACATATTGGTTCTAGTATCATAAACCCCACCAATCCCGCAGTCTACCAGTTCATAAGGACTATTTCTAGAGTTCTAGTTACCTAATTCTTGTGATATACTCGTTTGCCACGAGAGCCAGCTTTAAGGATGTGTATTTAGATCTTGTATCTTTCTCTTTTCTTTGCCCATGCAATGTCTTCTTGTTGATTCACCCCTGTAAGTAGTAGTGGCAGTTTAGTCCAAATTTCACTGTCTGTTCGTAATATCTGAAAACAAGCCATCGACGACTCGCCACCTCGTTCGACTTGGAGGGATGAGTAGTAGCATTCACAGTTTATCTGCCAGAAAGAGTGCGAATTCAAATACCAAGGCCCCGCTCTGCACATATGGATCCCAGTGATAGCCTTAAACTATTTACTTCATCAGCCGTTCTGTCGGTCTTTCTATTTGAGATTTGACGTTCTATCGTTACATACGGAGTAGGTGTCTGCCATCCTGTTTGCCTACCTAGCGACAATCATTCTGTTTCTAGAGATTTTGTCAACCGAACGTCATATATCTAGATAAAATTTGACTCGAAGTTCAGGCATCATCTACAAACTACGGTGTAATGTCAAAGGTAAAAGAATGCTGCATTTTATACGTTTTCTTCCCGGATATATCTTTTCTTTGTTTTTAATCGCCTGGCGAGTGGAAGCTCCCAATTTCATTACCTTGACAAGAAAGATATCCCCAAAACGACCCAGTGAATTGTCCCAGAATCTACATACCACCTTCAAGGTTAGGTATATTAACTACCCCATCCCGCATCCGCTCATAAACGGAGCTAAAAATTAGGTGAATGATAAAGACCCCACCCACATAAGGGACAGGCCCACTAAAGATAAACTATAAGACAAACCCTCGAAACATCCACTCCCGTGCTCCACCAGCTCCACCAGCGTCGTTAGTTCCGATATCTTTTATCGGACGGGCCATAGCTAGCCCAGTGCAGGCCACACCAAGTCCTCCTCAAACATTAACATGCCTGTGGAGGTGGACGAAGATGTCTGGTGAAACTCGATAGAGCTTGGGTTCTCAAGGTACTTTGGGATCCGGAAGCATATAGAGAGTTAGTGTTGTACTAGCGCCGCCACCGGGCGTCTACCGATTCACTTTGATCTGATATAGGGATTATCGGATTGAATGCCTCAAAGACATCCGAGAGAAGGGATTTCTGATTACAGATGCTGATAATCAGAACATTGACAGAATTCTGGCAGCGTATCGTTCTGGGGAACTGAAAGTGCGGCATGGATATGTCTCCTTCTGGTACAAGGGGGGTCATGAAACGCGGTTGTGGCCGAATGATGTCAACTTTGAGGAGGTCCTTCCATAGTGGGAGAGCGAGCATGGAGAGGGTAGGCATTGGGTTGAATATGTATGTCGGGTTTTATCTTTAATTTTGTTATGCATCATTTACTTTTGATGTTGAGTGCTTCCATAAAGTGCAGCTATGAATTATACTTTGCTAATAAGATATATCTAGGTCTCACAACCCATCCCTCAATAATGTCTTAGTATCTGAGTTGCTTCAACCCAAAAACTTTCTTAAGATATTGTTAAGAGAGCATAAGTACTCCGCTTATATAATTTGTATATTATTTCTCAAAAGTGTCAGCACCCATGTCCAGTCCCCTCTGAAGGAACTCGATGAGGATGACCTCCACCCTCTCACAGCTTCCGATGACGAGTCAATCCCAGATAGGTCTCCTCTTTCTTGTTCGGATCGAGACCTTCCTTCCAAGATCATCGTTTCCCTCCAACCTACTCCTCCTCCTCAGAACCAAGTTGACCGTGGTTATTTGTGGAAGAAGCGTCGATTTGGCCCTTTGTTATATATTCCTGAATCTGTTCTACATGCTACAAAACCCGAAACTTCCAGGGAAATTCCATACCGACTATAGACCCTTGACGAAGTTGACAATACAAAAGTCTGGACATTAAAAAAAAAGAAATTACAGACACCGAAATGGCAGGTAAAATGCACGTCAAGGTTCTGAGATTCTGGGGCCCTCGGACACCACTCTGAAAGTGATCCCCCGAACCTGGGCGCAAACATAACCCTCCGTAGATTGCTGAGGCGGCACTCGCAAACGACATGACAAATTTTAGATTTATCTTCAATGGTTGCAACTATATAGGTTGTCGGGATTTCATGAGAGTAAGCATCTTGTATCTTGTACCATCCTTTCGTTGCCGTTTTGTAGGTGCTGTGCTAATCAGATACTCTCAGGAGAAGTATGTACAAACGCTCTCAAGTGACCCTTCTGAACCTGGGCTCAAACATCACCTTCTGTAAATTGCGGAAGCGGGCAGTAGTGAGGGAGAGAAAGCTCTCTCTTGATAGTCTCGTCCACGCGCGTGTATTCCATACCTCTTAGTTGAAAAGGAGAGTTGTCTTTGCTTCCTTCAACAAGAATGAGCGCCGCTAAGAAGAGTCGTCAAACGAAACTTTTGGGGGTGAACCAATACAAGGACCGGAAACCCTCAGGAAATACAGCTGCGAGTGCAGACATCGACTGGTTCATCGAGCATAGGGACCTCACCGATAAATAGCGCGAGCAGAGAGCCTTTGAGTTCTCAGAAATTCCAAGCAGCAAAATCTGTCACCCGCCACTTTTTTAAGAGAAAGATGATAAATTTCAGATTTATTTTTCAATTGTCGCGGATACATGGGCTATCAGGATTTCATGTAAGTAGTAGACCTTGCACTATCTTCCCATGATTGTTCTGTATGTGCTGTGCCTGTATGTGCTGTGCTGATCAGATACCCTTAGAGGCTCATCTCTACCAAATGGAACAATCCAGGTACCATGACTTTGATATACAGAACAGTGGCACCTTTAACCAAGAATATCGAATTGTTCTCTTTTATATCCTCTTAGCTCATCGCTAATAACCTGCGCAGGACTTGACGGCCGAGTTTAAAACAACCCGAATCTGCCGGATCTAGCAGCCCATATGACGCATCTTCTACTCGGTATCCTACGACTATTGATACAACGAGCGAGACACCCCAGCTGCCGTCGAAGACAGATCCCATCGTCCCGAAGACGAACACGAATGATATTGAGAGCCACGAATACGTCTGTGCACGACTCGCCCTTTCCTTGATTAGCTAAACGACCACGCAAGACTGCATCCCAGGGGAAACAATCTATTCAGTTTTCAGACGAGCAACTCACAGACGAGCAGTTGTTTAGGATCCTGCTCTGTATCTCCAAGACTACCATGGCCGCGAATGGGAGGAAATCACGATCACCGACCCACGATCGAAGCTTCGTCAGCTCGTTGCCCCCTTTGCGAGGCGAATTTTCGGTAGTGATACGTTCTTTTACACGATGCGCCATGGAAAGGACGTGCTTTCCTTCCTTCTAAGACCGCTAATCTGCAATTCCACGCTCCCGACTCCTCGTTCTCTTCCTGCACGTTCACGGTCTTCTGCTCTGCCCCGTTCTGCTCCACCGCTACGATGTCGGCTGCTTCTGCGTTCGGTGAGTATAGGGTATGCTGAGGGTGGTTGTGTCACGGCTAATGTTGCTTCAGTTCCCGTCACTCTGTATCTCCTGACTCAGGTGCGCATACAGAAGCCGCCGCGGAAATATAACCTTGAGGAGAGAAAGCATGTGCATAATCTGCAAACACAGATTCCGCATAGACATCCAGAATTTAGGAACAAAATATTGCCGTTCTTGGACTCCATCGTATCTCTTCTTTCCAGGTTGACAAATTCAAGTGGGGATGTGCAGACTGTTTATCCTCATCGATACAAATCCACAGCACTGAGAAATAACCTTTGAACCCTGGGGCAATATCTCTTGGATAGAAATGACTCCTGCAGGACTATACCCGACCCTAAGTAGACTGCAACAAGCATTCCCAATTCGGACAACCATCCAGGCAGAAACATACGACTTTTCAGACATCCCTTCGACAAGTCCCTGCTATACTTCAACAACCACAGCAGCAGCTTCAGTGGATCCAGCAACAGGTTCAGCAGGAGCTCCAACGACTATATAGAATGTACATGGGAGAAGTGCTCGTCAGAAAAACTTGTTCTGATAACTCAAATCCTAAGAGTTCTAAATTTTCAATCCAAAGTTTTATATACTCACTTTCAAATAACAGAATTAGATATTTCTGGAAAGACCAGTTCCAAGCATTTACCCTTTCTCTGTCTATGAAATGTGTTACATCTAGAGAGGCCATTGAGGTACAATTCCAACGTGAGGAGTCAGAAAATGTACGACGAGCTGGCTATTCTTCTCAAGCGTCGTCTGCTTACGCTTTCCAAGAAGACAAACCCACCACGTTTCACGTGGAACATGGCTAAGTATCGTCGCCTTGTCCTTCTTACATCGTGGCTGACATTTCCATACATTGAAGCCACCTGAAACGCCCAGTCGATGAAGAGTGCAATAAATATATTCAATAACAGGAAGCTAGTTCCGCAGTGGCTTCGGTTCATCCAGCACAATGAGCAAATTAGCAAGGATGACGCTACTGCATACTACAAGTCTTTCCTGCATACAGGCTTTGAAAAATGGTCGATTCTAAAGAGATCCCGGATCCACGATTATATTGAGAAATGGAATAGAGCAATTTTTGCAGGGAACAAAACAGGATTATGCTATAATTATATGATATTTAACTGCTATATTTCATAAGTTCAGGGGTTCCTTATTGTTTGCGTTCAAACCCTTGACGAGTGTCTGCGACAGAGAAAAGCCTCGACACTTCTTTTTATGGTTCTGAAACTCAAGAGTATCCATGCAGGAATCACATCTTGGCCAGGTTTGGAATCGGATGATGAAAAGTGATGATGACTTAAACTTCCGCCATTTAATGACTAGCACTTCTCTTCTCTGCCTTGTCCTGGGAAACTGACATGATTCAGAAAAATCAGCTCACTCATAAAGACGCATTTTGGACTAGAGCGGGGTGAGTTTTACAGTCGTCAGGAAAGTTCAATGCAGCATTTGAAGACATAAACAAAATGAGGACATAGTGGTAGTCACATAATATTCAAATACATTACAATATGAAACCCTATAATTCTATCATTTGCTTGATCCTCATATTCAGCTAAGCAAAGAATAAAAAGGGACTCAATAATGAGATACGTGAACTATAACAAGCCAATATGAGCACAATTCATGCAGGAAATGGGAGGTGAGCTTTGAAGAGAGACAACGCGGACCGCAAAGCCAAATTTGACTGTTTAAAGCGCCTCAATAAGACTGACGAACGGCAACAATCCATCGTAACATTCAACTGATAATATCTACTGATATAGTTACAGGCTTACTGCTGACCTTCCCACACGAAAACTTCTAAGGAAGATTCCGACTATCCTAGGAGGAAGAAACGATCAAACTACCTAGGTACCTAGTCCACAACAACATGCTTTAAGACTCAAATGGAACTTTTTGGCCTTTTTGGGATAACCATTTCCTTCTATCTAAGGAAACAGGATGAAGAGACGTCTCATCATAGATTTTGCTATTATTTCGTCTCTAAAGTTATCAGTATCAATAATTTCGCCAGGAGTTGGTAGCAATACCGTCCACAGTGAAAAAATGTTCTCGATGATACTCAGCGTCTCGAAGAGAAATCCAGAAGCAGCAGCAATTCAACAAGCTTCCACCCAAAAATGCACTGCTATGACTACTTTGGAACCTTTCAATGCGCTCTTTGCTTTGGGGATCAATTGGTAAGCCTAAAATCGATAAAAGATAATCTCCCAGATATTGAATGAAGACTTGATCTTAGTGTGTTTGTTGGTGGCCTTGGTCACCGTTGACAGAAATAAGTAGTGATAACAATCCACCTACCTAGTCCACTATTGCAAACCCAGGGAAACGGACAGATTCATCTTTAAAAACGACATTCAGTCTGCTTAGAAAGAATGTTCCATGTCAGAGCTGCTCGGTATGCGCACATATAAGCATCTTTGAAGCGGTCCCCGATGCGCCGGGCGACCAGATTCGGACATTGGCGAGTTGTTATAACGATTGCTTATGCGGTGTATGTGAAAACAACTAGAGAATTGGAATCAGTTACTAAATAGCATTGATCGTTATGGCGCGTGTAATGCGGTAGAGAATCTATATCGATCTAATACACGGCACATCGTCTCCCCGTCCCATTAGAGGTTATAGTATCAATCACATTGTGGTATAAACCCAATACTCGTAATTGTGCCACTGTTCTGAAGCATACAAGAGGGCGTGGGATGAAGGAGGACAGCATAGGAGTACAGATTACACATCGACAGTCGTAGAATGAAAATACGAATCAATCTCCAACAGCCCCAATACCCATCACTCCCTAATAAAACAAGAACGGATTTCCATCTATTCGGAATAATAACTCCCGTGGGTATCATATACATAATACCTAAATCATATAGGTATAATAAAATCAAAAAAAGAAGCATGAGCATTAGATGTGACCCCTTCGAAAGGACCATGGCTCCCTCCCCGTCTACGCAAACGCTAACAATACGCCCTACTATATACGCCTACGCCGGCTCCTGCCTCAGCATCTCAAGGATCATCTCCTGCGTCCGCTGCACGGAGTCCAGTTTCTCCTCCAGCACGGAGCGATCCTTCTCCAGCTCGCGACGGAACTCGCTGCGGAGTTCTTCTCTGATTTCTTCTTTTAGCTTTTCAAGGGTGGAAGATGGCATTGCTGGTGCGTTAGCAGCAGCAGCTGTTGTCGCTGCATCCCCATTTCCAGCAGTGGTTTCTGTCCTCGTTGGTGATATTTCAGGCCGTGATGGTGACTCTGCTGACGAAGAAGCCAGGGCCGCGACGACAGTCGAGGAGCGCGGATTCGATGCCACCGCATCCAGATGCTTGTTTAGCTTGCTGAGCGTTTCCAGAACGGCGGATGTTACGCTGGGGTCTGTTGCTGGTGCCGCAGGTGTAGAACGGTATGATTGAGAGGAATAGTTTCCTGCACTCGCCGCCGCATCATTGATTCCAGCCAAAGGTGTCCGGGGCATCTGGCTTGGGAAGATGGAGTCGTACCCAGGCGGCATTCTGATCGCCGGAGAGGCGGGTGCTGGAGGAGCGGGAGGAGCAGCAGAAGAAGCAGTGGCAGGAGGACCAACAAGCCGTGGTCTGTTGCTGTACTCAGTGACGGGGCTCGAAGAAGTACCAGTCCTCCACGTTTCTGCGGTGTTCTCCCACGGCTTCGCGAACTCCCAGGATCGATCTTTTCTCTTCCTACCCCTCCGGGCATCCCTCTCCTCGATCCGCTTCGCCTCCGCGGCCTCGAAGCGCTCCCACGTCGGGATCCATGCATCCACTGCCTCCCTCCACTGCTGATTGGACCGGTCCTCTCCGCCCTTCTCCTTCTGGTCTGCCAGAAACTTGATCCGCTGCTTCGTGACGACCTCGACTTTCCGCCGCACCGAGTGCCACGAGTACGGATGCCCCTGTTCCCGCGTGAAGTCGTTGGTCACGGTCATCCACCACTCGCAGAGCTTGTTGCGCTCGCCGAAGGTCGTGGCGTGCCGGTTGCAGATATTGAAGAGGGAGACTTCCTCCAGGGTCGTGAGGCGCTTGCCGTGTTTGCGTGTGGTATCCGCTTCCCCATCTGCTACTGCTGCTGCTTCTCCTGCTGTTCTTCTAGCATCTGCTCCTCCGGACCTGCGTAATTGTTGGTGTTCTTCCTCGCTCGCGGCGTCATCTTCCCCCCGCGGGGTCGGCTCGTAGTCCGCATCGCCCGGCGCGTCCGTGGCTGCTGCGTCTCGGGGACTGGGCCCGCTGCTGGAATTGACACTGTCGGAGGTGCGCGGCGTCTCGGCCGGAGTGTCTACGGTTGTTGTCGTCGGTACTGGGACGTAATGGTGCTGCTGCTCTCTAGGCCGTATCGTGGACGAGATGGCGGGGAGAGTGTTGGCCGTGGGAGTCCGCGACAAGGCGGACGGGAGCCATCGCAGCTGAGGCACGCGGAACGAGGGCGTGCCCCCGTGCGGCGTGCCATTTGGAGGCGCATTGCCCGAGGGGGTGTCGGCGTGCCATGAGAACACGGACATATCGTGAGGCTGTATCTGTAGGGATCACTCTGGTATCGTTCGATGCGATCCCCGCGTGCGTGTACGGTCGGAGAAATGAAAATGAAAATTCACGGGCGAGTTCTGAAATTTACGGCGCCCCACGGCCGCCGCCCGTGTCCGGCGTCCCCAATCGGGTATTTTCACCTGTGCCCCCGGTGAGAATACGCCGCTTTGAGAACCAGCAGACACAAATTGTGCATTCGAACTAATGGTGTTTCTCGGAAAGTGTAGAAATAAGTATGAGAATATATGTTAGGGAATTACGTGTATTAGGTCTTGAAAGCTGAGTGAGGGAAGGTTAAGGGCTCATGATTACAGATGTGTTTTGTTTTCGGTTTCACTGTTTTTTATTTATATTGTGTCCGACCTCAGTCACCTTTACTACCCACACAATACTAATCATAAGCCTTGCCAGAACTTGACAATTCAAGCAATCGTGCTACAGGACAGTAAAGCTAAGACCAGGAGAGGTTTTTATGCCATGCATTTACACCATTGTCATACTATTTTATGTTGTACAGTCGTGCTCATACCAACTCCGGAAACGACGGCTCAAACACCGCTCACACTTCCACATCAGCTGAGTAAATTCCGTCCGGAAATGAGAAAGAAAAGATAGGGCCATGGAGATCTATGAGCACAGGAAGGCAGGCGGAAGTACACCAGAGACCAGAGACCCAATAATACAGATATCTTGAAAAAATTGACAGCAAAGGGGAAGAGGAATACAGGACCCGTCGGTTTTATGATATATGCTTCATCGTCTCCGCAGGTACCATGCAAATGCGGCAGTGCCAACACTCTCACCAAACGGCGTGGGGACTTCGGAATAGCCCGGGCGGGCCACTGGGTGTCGCAGGTAGACTGCGGCGCAGATGTTCTGGTTGACCTCGAGGTATCGCGGGATGAACGCGAAGGCGCTCATGTAGTCACGCGGCCGCCAGGGCGTAGCGTAAGGCTTGCTGCTGTCTATAGGGTTGTCGCGCATCTGTTCCAGGGCGCGCTTGAGCACGTCGAATTCTAGGTCAGAGAGCTCGAAGGTGGTTCCCTCGTCGAGCTCCGCCTCGGGGTTCTCAGCAGCCTTCTTGAAGGCTTCGGTAAGCTGGGCACCGGGCTTGCCTTCGGATGTTGAGGTAGCCGTAGTTTCTGCCTTAGCAGCTTCTGTCGACTCCGATTGTTTCGAAGACTGCTCAGGCTTAGACTGTTCAGGCTTCGACTGGTCCGCACCCTGGGCATCCTTGCCCTCCTTCTTCTCGGCTCTCTTCGCCTTCAGTAGCGTGACGAGTTCGGAGAACTGCGCCTCAAGGTTGTCTGTGAGAACGGAGCTCGACTCGGAGCGGGACAGGACCCTCCGGACGGCCCTCTGGAATCCACGGAGCTCCTGCTTGCGCTTGGCAGGAAGGACGTCCTTGCTGCTCGACATGATGGTCTTCGCCTGAGCAAGGAGAGTCTTCAAGGTCTCTCGAGGATTTTCCACTTTTCCATCCGCCTCCGCTTCCGACTTCTCACCCTCTTTCTGTTCTTCAGCAGCCTCTTCCTCTTTTCTCTCCGCCTCCGCCTCCGCCTCCTTGGCGGCCTTCCGGGCAAGTCGTCCCTCTCGACGTTCACGCTTGTCCTTCGGGGCACCGGTGGCATACATGACGCGCTCTGGGTCGACCTGGAAGAGATCACCGGGGTTGAGGAGATATCCGGGGTATTTCATCTGTAAGATGTATTAGAACGATTTATTTTGATGTCTTGTAGCTTCCAATAGATCAGAAGCAATACCTTCTTGCCATTGACAGTGACCGCACCATGGACGACGAATTGCCGAGCCTGTCTCGTGCTGCTGGCAAACATCGCCCGGAAGATCGCAACATCCAGCCGTCGCTCCAGAGGTGCAAAGGTCATCTGCGTAAACGGCGTCCGCGGCACCTCCCTGGGCTTCCGGCCGGGCTTCTCCAGGCCGGAACCACGTCCGGCGGACATCTGGGAGCCGTCATCCTGGGCGAGCTGTGCGGGGTTCATGGGCACCACACTCCGTATGCGCCGCGAGAACATGCGCTCCCATTGACTCTCACGGACCTGTTCGCCGTGGTAGGCACGGGCCACGGACTTGGCGGCCCATTTCTGCTGGAAGAAGGTCTTGTTCGCGACCGGGGGATTCTTAAAGCGGCTGAGGTTATACAGGTTATATTTGCTCCATGATTGTCGGATTTTCTGGCAGACGGAGATAGAGTTAGCCAAGGGCGACAAAAATTCCCTACCAAAACTTGCAATTGGGAAAACAATCAAAGCTTACCGCCTTACTAAGAGGCGTCGTGGCTCTGTTTCTCATGTTGGCGAGGGTCGACGCAGCCAGAAACAACTTCCTCCTCTCCGGGTCGTCGTCAAACTGCCTCCGCGCATCATGCCCAAAACTTCGAAAAACGCAGTTCGGGCCCTCTCTCTCTCACGTGACGCATATCCGGAAGCCGGGGACCGGAGGATCCTTCCGCCGAAGAGGTCGCAAGGACCATAATCACGTGCTTTGCATTCCTATTACATAATGTGCAACCACACAGAAACTAACCAATCGCTTGTCGCAGAGAAAGTCTCGCTTATTCTAGCGCACTCCACGAGGACCCACCCAAAGGCATAAATACTCACTTCCCCCCGCCGCCCTCTTGGGATTTCTTTTTCTTTTCTTTCTTCATACTTACCTTGTTTGGGTGGCCGCGATCAAGAAGGCGGTCCACCACGGAGTGGTCCCTGCATTGCACAGCGCGGCGGAACACTCCGTTCAACGGCCTTCGGGTCATTGACAGGCGTATTCTTTGGCACCTTTACATTCCACTTTAAGTGGGATCGAAATTTTCCAATCTTTTCATCGTTCGCCCCGCCTTGTTGCGGGGGTGCGGAGAAGAGATTTTTCTGTTTGTGGAATTTCCGTGCTTGGTTGTTAAGTAGACGAAGGCTTTGTAAGCGTTGAGGCTTCATGAGTTGCAAGCAGTTATGGCGTATGTGTTTTTGTAGCGATTGCGTTGTAGGTTGGAGATAGTAGTTCGCCTGTAGTACCATGGATGTGTTTGACCTCAACGTTCCTATTTAAGCCTATTGGCCTGTGAAAAAATGAAATGAATCTTGTTTCAAAGCATTCTGCTGTTGCTTCTTGCCTTGCGCTGTAAAAGGTCTCGTCTCCTTGTTTGGTCGTGTCGAGGTTGTTTGGCAACTCGTGGTAATTTCTCGAAAAAATCACGCCGAAAGTTCCAAAAAATTATCTCATCTTATTTATATTCAATGTAGATGCTTGCTTTGGGGTATTTTCATCTAATGTAAATGCACTCATACTTGCGTGAGAATTCGTAAAGACATCCCCTGATCCTAATGAAATCCAGATAAAACGCCCTGTGGAGTTAGTTTTCTCACGTAAACCCGCCCGCCCTTTCAATTTATATGCACCCGCCTGACTCCCATGCCAATTAAGAATAACAAGCTTGACCTTGTTATGCGTACCGTTTCCGGATACACCAAATATATTCTAGACGGTCCGCCGATCATCCATCTCGTTGAGCGCTCGGGAAAGCCTCGACCAGAGTCTCTGCTTCCTCGGGATTCACCGCGTCCTCGAGCATCTCGTGGGCCATGTCCACGGTGTCATCGGTAATTCCTGCTTCCAGTAGTGGGCCCTCACTAAAGGCCAGCCTGGTCAGGACGACGAGGTATTTCTGCTTTCCGCCGGGGACAAGGCCCAACTTCGCGTGCAGATCGATGTTGTGGTGCTTTCGCGTAACTCCGTATATCAGGCTCATCAGTCCGTTCACGAGGGCTGTGTGGAGCTCGTGTTCCGGGGTGTAAGAATAGAGAGCGTCGACCTCATCGTGCATCGCTCGGAAGAGTCGGGCAAGCGCCGTTGGGTGTGCAGCCATGACTGAACATCCGTGGTTGTTAGCCGGATTTGGAGCGGAGAAGGCCACTGCCGTAAGAAACGAGAGCGCCTCGAGCCGCATATCACAGACCTCTGCTGGCATGTAGGGTTTCTGGCCTTCATCAACTTGCGGCTGCTCACTCAGCAGATTGGCCACGCGCTCAAGGATATAATTCTCATTTGAGCTTTGATCTTTATCTGTTCCCAGGATTGGTCCGAATGAGTCTTGACGGAGACTGACTGTTAGGAGATTTAAAGTAATGGTAATGTCACTGATGGGCTGCGCTGGGTTCAGCATCATCAAGATGAAGTCGTAGCGTATATGTTTCCAGAAAGCCCCCATAGCATCCTCGTCGTGCATGCATCCGGTCGCCATGATATAAAGTATGCGTAGGGCCTCTGTGGAGTCGACCTCCAGATGAAGTTTTGACTGGGGTGTCTGCTTGAATTGACCGAGATTTTGCCGTGACATAGGAGAATGGTGAAATCGGGTCACCGCATTGACCTCGACAGACTCCTGGAGTACAGGCACAAGACGTTCGACGAGTTCAGGTGCAATTGAAGATGTATCCAGGAGCAGAATGGACTTGACAATGGCCATGAACATGTAGACCGGTTTAAAGAATTTCTCCTTTAAAGCACGGGACCACAAAGAGATAATGGAATGAGCATACCCCACGGGGTAGTTGCTCGAACGGAGTGTTGATGTCTCATTGAGAACGATTGAAGAAAACGTCCGATCAGGTTCAGAAGGAAATGCAAGTTTTGTCATGACCTCGAGGTCTCGTTCCTTGTTTGGTGGTGTACGATGATTTAAAATCCATTTTACGAATCGTAGATTCTGATCATCTTTTTGGGAAATCGACTGCTGCTCATATTCAACGCCAGTCATGGGGTCAGCCTCTGCAGCAGAGGAGGTTTCTTCCAATGGCATATTCTGTGAAGGGCCTAGCTGAAGCGGAGCCATCCGTATAGGGCTATCCTGACTTGGCTTCCTCTTTCGTTTTCCATGTCCCGTAGGCGTTCCTCGTTTTGACCGACTTCCAGAGGTTTTACTAGGAGATAAAACTGCAATCTCATCATCGTCAAACCCGTCTCTGAATGGGAGCACCTTGGTCTTTTTCGGTGTAACAGGTTGGACCTTTTCAGACTTGTTCTTGGCTTTCAGTTCGCTAACCTTGCGGCTCTCCTCAGCCAGGTCTTGCTTCAGAAATGCATTTTCCGTCGCAAGCGTCGTGCATTCGGCACGTACCGCTTCGACCTCTTCTTTGTGCATCGCAGCTTTCTCAGCTATCCTTTTCTGTAGCGCAGTGATCTGGCGGTCGTGGTCCTGGACGGCTTTTGTCAGATTGGAGCGTATGATAGCAATCTCACCAGCCCTGGTCTCAACATTCGATCTCGCGGCAGCCAATTCTTGCCTCATCTGCTCGTTTTGGCGAGCGAGCTATCTGTGCGTAAGCAGATGATACGTCCAGAAAGGAACAATGCGATCTCACCTCCTCAACGCGCGCCCTCAATTCCTCCATCTCACCGGATCCTGCCTGCTGCTGAGGTATTATTGTTTCGTCGACAATATACACCTCGTCAGTCTCCATCTGCTCGGTTGGAACCTGCGCTGGCTGCCACCCGCCTGTCTGCACATTAGCAGACTGTTCAGGCGGGCGCAGGTCTTCCATATGGTAATCTTCATCGTGCGTGAATCCCTTTGCAAAGGCAGATCTGTGACCAACAGCTGGAATAGGACCGTTGCCATTGTCCACCACTTCAGCGTCCGGCTCGCCAACATCTAAATGTCCGTATTCGTTCGAATCGTATAGGGACTGGTCAGTCGTTGCGGCCCTTAAATTGGCCTGCTGCTGCTTCTGCACGCGCTGCGCAACTCCATTCTGCGCTTGCTGGGCAGTTTGTGCCTTGGCCGTGTTGAAGGCATTCTGTTCGAGCTGCAGCAATGTTGACGGGGGCAGGTCATCGAAGCCATCGTCTGAGAAGTAGTCATCGTCGCTGTCGTCCATGCCCGTTGGACGCTGCCATGAAGGATGCGAGATCGATGTAAGAATACGTGGAACGCAGAAAGTGGGATGAGTCTTAGGAAAAGCGGCTCCCTGTTTCCCCGCAGGGCAATGGGGATCCCTGGATGCGCCGGGCGCTGCGGGCGTCTGTTTGGCCGGCGCTGACCGCGGCTGACACCTGACGTAGCGCGGTGCCCAACAGATCGGCTTAAACGCCCTGTCCGACGCCCGCTGCACACTTCTGCACAACCTGCACCACTTCTCCAGGGTTTATATCTGTCCTCTGCAGCCAGCAGACGGAGAAAAAACAACAGTGTTGGTGACACTGTCCCCAAAGAACCCGGGGTTCGTCAGCCAGTCGTCTCTGCCACCCGTACGCCGGTCTCCGCCCAGCCGCATTCAGACGCTACTTCACATGAAAAATTACGGCCCTACCCAACAACTTTCTTTTCTCGACACCTAAACTCAACTCTTCTCTTGGCCTCATCAGCCGGTCTTCCCACGACCGAAGAGCGCTCTATCACTCTGAAGTGGATGAGAGCGTGTTCTTTTCTTCACAATGGCTAAGTCACGGAGAAATGTCAGATTCCAACACCGGTCGTCCAACGGCGTGGAGCACAGGCGACAGGACTCGTCGGACAGTGCCAGCGATGTAGGCTCCGACCAGGAGAGCCCCAGCAAGAATAGCGGCAGTCCCAAAGCTGAAGTCACGCAGCCAGAGGTATGGTACTCTAGTTCTCCTATGTCTGGGCTCTTTGCCGTTGTTGGTCGGCTCCTAACGATCCCAGAAACCTCAAGAGCCTGAACTATCGGAGTACGAGAAGAAGAAGCAGACCTTCATCACTCGGACAATATGGACATTTGTTATGATCGCTGGTTTCTTCATCGCCATGTTTTCAGGACACATTTACATTATCGCCATCGTTACCGCCGTGCAGATCATGTCTTTTAAGGAAGTCATCGCAATTGCCAACGTTCCGAGCAAGGAAAAGAACCTACGGTTTACAAAGTCTCTGAATTGGTACTTCCTGGCGACGACGATGTACTTTCTGTACGGAGAGAGCGTCATCTATTACTTTAAACACGTCCTGCTGGTCGACAGGGTCCTGCTGCCATTTGCTATCCACCACCGCTTCATAAGCTTTACGCTCTATGTCATGGGTCAGTACCATGCATCCTCCCCGATTCGTTGGTATCAGAACCCAATCGCTAATAAATCGCCATAGGCTTTGTGTTCTTCGTTGCCTCGCTGAAGAAGGGACACTATAGGTTCCAATTCACTCAATTTGCATGGACCCACATGGCTCTCTACTTGATAGTCGTTCAGGCACACTTCATTATGAACAATGTGTTTGAGGGAATGATTTGGTTCTTCCTGCCTGCCTCTCTGGTCATCACGAATGACATCTTTGCCTATGTCTGTGGTATTACGTTCGGTCGGACGCAGCTCATCAAGCTGTCCCCGAAGAAGACCGTCGAGGGATTTATTGGAGCGTGGATTTGCACCATCGTCTTCGGCTTTTTCATGACAAATATCCTGATGCGATACAAATACTTTATCTGCCCGGTCAATGACCTCGGATCCAATGTTCTGACCGGATTAGAGTGCACCCCCAACCCCGTCTTCGCACCCCAGCCTTACAAGCTCCCGGAGTGGACCGGATTCAATAAGACGATCCATATCGCCCCGATGCAGTTCCATATCCTTGTTTTTGCGACATTTGCCTCCCTCATCGCGCCTTTCGGTGGTTTCTTTGCATCTGGCTTGAAGCGTACATTTAAGATCAAGGATTTCGGAGAGTCTATCCCGGGCCATGGCGGCATCACCGATCGTATGGACTGCCAGTTCATCATGGGTTTCTTTGCCTACATGTACTACCACAGTTTCATTGCCGTATACAAGGCCAGCGTCGGAGATATCATCGAAACCGCGATCAACGGGTTGACCGTCGACGAGCAACTGGAAGTTGTCAAGGGCCTTGGCAAGTACCTGTACAACCAAGGGACTGTCTCAGAGAAGGTATGGCTTATCCCTGCGGTGTACAGTGTGATATATCATTTGCTAACCGCGGAACAGATTCTGGATTGCCTCAACGCTGAACTCAAGCGCCGGTGAGGCATTAAGATATTCACGACTTTCATTCGATGATGAATTCTTTTCTATCTTGAGAAGCGCACCATCCAGGATCCTAGGTTTTTCCAAAAAAAATACCTCTATCTAGCCTCCGTGTGCAACCAAATAACCCTAACGCTTCTTTTGATTCTGTTCATGTCTTACCCCCTTTCAACCCCTCCGTCGGACCGCTACCAAGGCACCGCATTCCTAACCCTGTTCACCTCCTAATGCCGATCATGCATCATCATCTCATCAACATCGGGAAGAATGCGGCTGGCTTGAACCGCTTTCCGATTTTTCATGCCTCCTTGCCAGCCGTGGCGGCCCTTTCGAAGCTTTCGCACATTCAACACTGTAAAGCTTACCTGATGTAATAATTCGAAAAGAAAATGAAATCACTTTATTTGCCCCTCATGTTTTCATTTTCACCCTTGGGATTTTACTGTTACCTCTTCTACTGTTCCTTGGCTTATTTTGGGAAGGGGACCTTATATTGACTGCGAAATGCATGATCAGATTGGGTGGAAGCAATGAAATCCAGACAGAAGCAACGGGATAACTCAGGTAGGGACATTGCTCGGCTGGGATATTGCGGTAACTTATGGGCAGTAGTTAGGAGCCTGCCTCTACTCTGGGATTGATCGAATTAGCTGTAGAGGTCATGATACGATAGGTAGGCGGTTCACGCAATGGGCTAGTTAATTTATTTATATTTATTTTAATATTTCTGTGCTTTTCTTGTTGCCTTTTTTTGAAGGGAAAGCTGAAATATGATTTATGAGGAAACGAGTGGATCTGGTCGGATATCTATTCATACCTATCTATTGGAGTTGCACCGCATGGATCTATGGTTGGTACTTTCTGTTTCGTTCTTGGCCTATATTATAGAGGCTGCTCCCGCTATCTATCTACCTAACCTACCTTCTAGGATGGATAGATCAGGTATGTCTATGGGTGGATTATTCATTTCTATCTCCGTTGTATCAGAGGAAATATATTTCTTGATTTCCTATTTGAAACATGTAGTTGTTAGACGAATTTGAAAATTAAAATTTAATACCGTGTACCTGAATCATGCCAAATCTCCCAAAAGCAGAGACCATGCAAGTAGTAGTGAGCAAGAACCATGACTGAGACGAGGCCTCCAGGGCCTATCGTATGTAGGTAGGAGTGTGCTGTGCTATGCTGGGCTTTTTCGTATGCCATGCCATGCTATGCGAATGCAATGTGCAATGGGGGGTATCCACTCAAAACAAAACCAATCGCTAGAGGAATTTTCCTTTTTTGTTTGCTTGTTTCCCAACGTCCGTTCAACCGTCAGAAGGTCAAAAATCCCATTGAATCCAATCCGATTTCAATTTTAATCCTCCGCTTCATATTCCTCCATCTCAACCTTGAAATACTCCGCGACCTCGCGCTTCTCGCTCTCCGCGCGTTCAGGGTCGAGCATGAACCGGACTGTTCCTTCGCGGCCGCGCTCGCCGGGCTTGGGCCTGTCTCCTGTAGCAGAGACGGGTGTGAGCGGGTTGTGGATCGTGTCCTTGTCTTTTTCTTTCGTCGGGGGCGAGGGTTCTCTGCCGTGGTGCTTGGATTTGGTGGCGCTGCCGTTGAGGGAGGCGGTGTCCCTGTCCTCTTTTTCTTTCTTGTCCTTCCAGTTAGTGAATCGGGGCAGTTTCTTCGCGTCGGCTTCCTGGTTCAGGGGGATGCGGATCGTGAGGAATTTTTCGACGGGGTGGTTGGGGCCGACGATTGTCGCGCCGCGGTGGTGGGTGTAGAGTTCGAGGAGGTCGAGGAGGGTTTCTATCATGCTGTGTTAGATACTGCGTAAAATATGGCTCATGGAATGGAGGAGAGGGACACAATTTACCCATCACCTCTGCACGGCTCGTCTTCCACTTCTCGTAGTCCTTTCCGGACTCGACGTCCTCCAGTCTCTCATCGAGCAAGCGTCCTGCGAGCTCGAGACACGCAAACGCCATGGTTGACGTGGTCTGCTTGATGGGTGCAAAAGTCTTGTACAGATCGATCGTCATACGGTACGCAACGTTGGCCACGTCCGAGTCCTTCATCACGCCGTAGTGCTTTGCCAGCTTGACCATCACTTTTTGAGGGTGGCGGCTACGGAAGTCGAAGCCGTTTGCTTCTAGCATTAGCCGCTCCAGGCCGATGATGCCACGGGCGTGGACCTCGAAGAGCTAAAACGGGGCGGAAGTCAGTTGAAAATCCAGAACTATCATTGAGATGATTAAACTACCTGATCATCGGGAGACAGATGCTCCGCTGGCGGGAGCTTGAGGTTGAAAGCGGCGCACACGATCTCGCGTGACTTTTTGAGGGTGTCTTCGATCTTGCAGGCTGTGAACAGCGCTGCGGCTGCAGCGTCCTTTCAAATTGTCAGATATCTGTAATCTGAAACATGAAAATGTTGTTCTTACCATGTAGTTGTACTCATTGTCCGGGTGGACGAGTCTGAACTTGTGGTAATACACAACTGCGGTGTTAAAAGTCCGAACCGGTCTAAGGATATCAAATCACGTTAGCACCAGAAGAAAATCAAAAAGAACAAAATAATTTGAAATTAAAAAACCCCTGCCAACTGAAACCAAGAGGCTAAAAGGAAAAAAGATCAAACATACAGATGCAGCGCGCGGCGCACGTTATCGATCCAGGTCACGCCCTGCAGGCGGAGGCTCTCCTCGCGGAGCGGATCGACGCCAATAGCGGCGATACACTCCTGGATGGTCTGCTCGAAGACGAACGGCTTGGCCACCTGGATGTAGGACGGATGTGGCTTTGGAGGCTCTGGCGGCGCAGGCTGCTCCTCCGCGACGCCCCCACGAGGCGGATCGTTCCTGTCGGGCATCATCCTGTTGGCTGCTGGCAGAGGAGCTCGTTGAGCCGATCGACTAGATACGACCTCGGCGCGGTTGGAATTCCATGATTGATAGGATTGATAGACGCGAGGCGCCGCGTGCCGGCGGAACGTTTCGCCGGCCCCGTCCGGGGAAGGTCATGGTCCGTGCATGCTGGTGAGGACGAGCTCTGTCTTTCTCTTTCTTGTAACACACACTGTCCAGGGAACTACAGAGACACGTATTTAGACAAGAAAGATACTTCAGTCACTGATGTTGTGGGTTGTGCACTGCAGAGGACTTCCTGACGACAGTTGCTGATGGCTCGAGGCTGGGAGCTCCAGTAGCAGCTCTAGCCGCCTTCGACTATGGACCGTCTGCAGATATCTGCCTGCTCCTTTCTGATTAGGTTATCGTACTTAAGATTATGCTGCTATTTTCCTTTATTATTACTATTACTATCTACATGGTCATTACCAGAGATAGGATTGTCTTTTATCGAGCTACTGGAAGTGAAGACTGTGGAGAGATACTGACATCGTTACGAGAAACGAGGTTTTGCTATGAGCAAATCGAAAAACTCAAGCAAAGAGCTATCAAATCACAGTGCAAAACTGAACTTTCTTGTTACATCTGAAAGCTATCGAAAACCATGAGCTGACACCTGATCCCTCTCCTTGGATCTGGAGATCCGCCCTGATACGTACTTCTGCAGCACGTAGTACACCATTGCTCAACTGGAAAAACAAGAAGAAAAGAATCTCAACACTTCAAATTGAAGCTCGGATAGTGACTCAGGAGACTGCAACAATACACAACTCAGAAAAGAATCGGACACAAAAGGATATGAAAGCTTCAACATATCTTCACCACTGACATCATATGCTGCTTCAGCCGACAGATTCTTCAACCAACCCTTTCTAACCACTCTCGAGACTCGGATGAGTGTATACTAAAGAAGTAGCCTTTCATGCTTCGCTCTTGGTACCCCGACTTTCACCCTTATGCACGGCCTCAGTATGCAAACGAAGAGCCTGGTCCGTTCTGAAGCTTTGTTGCATGACTCATACTTGTGCTTTGTGTGTACGGAATATATGTGTTGTTTGACGCCCTGCATTGTTGAGAAACTCTTACTGCAATGGCCGCAGCGGAATTTCTTCTCGCTGAGTTTCTGACGTTCCCTGCTTTTTCCCACAGGCTTGAGTGTGTTATTGTGCGTACTGCAATGCTTCCGGTGTTGCGCAAGTGAATCTTGTGTCTTAAAGGTTTTGCCACATACGACACATACCTTCATATGAGCCGACAAGTTGTGCTGCTCCAGATCAGCGGTACTCGAGAAAAAGCAGTCACACTCGCGGCAATTGCAGTGACCACTGAGCTTTTGATGAAAATGAAGATCGACGAGCGTGATCGCCGGCTGGCCGCACTTTTGGCAAACGATTTCGTGCTTCGACTTTAAATGATCATTCAGAGTTTTGGAGCTCAAGAAGAAACCTTTGCAGTAGATACAGTAGCAGTGCCTTTTGCTCACTTGATGCGCTCGGAGAACAGAAATAGTGTTGAACCCTGCCTGGCCATCTGGACAGGTAAACATCTGTGGAGCTTCGGAGCTAGGGGCATCGACTCTGCTCTCAGTTATGATAGTGTTCTTTGGAGCAGCTTTATTTTGCGACGTCTCTTCAGATTTGGCACCATTCGCTGGCAATTCTGGCTGAGAGGAGTTTACCGATGGAGACGCGGAAGTGGTAACGTCAGTCATATCCCCTTTGGGAGGACCGGGATGTGCTGAATATGCAGATATACACATCTTCTCTTGCTTGGAATGGTTCTCTGAAGGCTTCTGGTTTCCTGCATATTTCTGTTTTTGTGCTGGTCCCTCACCCTGCCGGGTTACCTGCCCTTGTGCAAGTTCCTTGTCCTGTACAGGTTCCGAGTTTGGATAGATCTCTGTTCTTGGACAGTGTATGTCATGTTTTGTGTGTTCTCTGGGACGAGCTCGGAACTCGAAACCTCATCTGATCCGGTCTTTACGACATATGCTCCAAGACGAGGTTTCTCCATAGCTGCGCGAAACGCAACCAAACGGATTCGCATTTTTGCCAGGAGGTTGGTTGAGGCAGTGCTTTTCTTTGTCGTATTAACTTTTCCATCGGTAGTAACCTCCTCCACAGGTGTCTGGACCTTGCTCTGCGTGTTTTGTTTCTCGTTGGCAGCAGTTTCCGAAGGTGATTGCTGTGCCACGCTTCGAGTCTCGACTCTAATCTCACAAAGTCCTCCTTTGCAAGGTGTTTCGTCTGGCTTGGGTTGTCTGGTTATTCCTTTGTTAGTTCGAACCAAACGTTCTGGGTGTTTTGAAAAGGCACCTACTCCGGATGTTTCAACTCCATGTGTGAGCGGAAAGAACAGTGACTCGCCAGTAAAGCGCCGCAGTATGGGCATTTCAGGCTCTCCCTGGGCTTTTGGTGTTCCTTGACCTCCCATCCTTTCCCGAATTTCGCGTAACACCATGAGCAAAATGGCATGGTGTGAGAGAAGGATTGTGTTTGGCCACGAAATGCAACTTTCAAGTTTCAGAGAACTCCCATAGATATTGAAACAGGGCGGAGTAACTCGGAACAGATGATTGTTAAGCTGGATCCAAGGTGAAGTGGATGAGAGTGTCTGCAGTGGCAAGAGGCCAGATGGAGACTGGGCAGGCTTTAACCTGTGGAAAGACTTCATATGAAAGGTCAGAGTTGGAACAGAAAGAAGATGATCACTTGAACAGGGGATGAAATGTATTTCAGTTGAGAAGGTTCACACAACCTGACAGGCTCCGATCAGTGATTGGGTGGAGACTCTGAATAAGCTTTAAGTCGAAGAAAGGAAAGATGCAGAAGATGGAATGAAAGCAGTGGAGGTGAGGTAATCTGATCTGACAGCCGTTTGTTGTTCACTGCAGCCGCGGAAATACCTGATCCCATGAGACATGCAAGATTGATGACTGTTGTCATATTTAGTCAGCAATATGTTGTCTTTGTCTATTCCTATGTGAAAGGTTATTAAAGAACAGTTGAAAGAGTCCAGTTTTTGGGCAGAATATTTAGTCCTCAGAGAGCAGGTGGAGAACTCACCAGAGGCCTATGCTTGCTGTTATCATATATCTACAGCCCCTTTGACTTTCCACAGTTCAGATATCGGTTTCTTAGCCTCGATGGAAGTAGCATGAAGGCAGGAAAGAAATTCCGACTAGAACTTTGAGCTGACAGGTGTCTAATACCGATGAAGGAATGAATTCGCATCCTACCTGTCAATAATATCACGTTTGACTACCGGAACCAGAGGACCTTTTTTTTATCCCTGCTATTGGAGCTTTCGCTTGGGATTTGTATCCTCGAGTGGTGTACAGACTAGAGCCAATGATCTCTCGTTTACACCATAATGGGAAACAAAAGGCGTGACGAGCATCCTTGCCAAGGTACTGCTGGGGTTTAGAAGAGAAGATATATTGGGAAGGACATGGCGCACTAGAGGTGAAGTGTTCTTTTCCTTTGGTTGAGATGTGAGATCTTGATCCGGTGGATCTTGGGAAACTGTAATTCGGAAGATGGGAAGCTCTACCCCTAGTAGGATGTCATTCAGCACGGGGCTGTGAGTGCTTACAGAATTGTTTTGAAAATAACTTTAAAGGAGATCATGAACTAATTTCGAACATTCATGATGGATGCGCAAATTCAAAGTCCTTACAAGACTATGGGAATGTCTTGGAATACTTCTGCTTCCTTATGTAACACTCACATCCTAGTAACGCACCCTGAGCCTCAGTGCTTTCAACGGCTGTTCACTATATACTTCCCCCAGGAGCCTGTACTCCGACCAACGGAACCCATCATGGAACTCCCTTCCCAGCCCTTGTAGCCTTCGCCAGCTCACTCTGCGCCGTATTATCCGCATACCGCTTATAGATCGGGAGATAATACTCCCTCTCACTCGTCGTCTCCTGAACACTTCTCCTCTCCTCAATTGCCTTCACCCACTTCCTCCACCTCTTCCACACCTCCTCATTGGCACCACCCTGCCCCTCCGCCGGCATCCCCAACCCACCAGCCTTGTACTCGTCGAAAACCCACAACCTCGTCGCCCACGGCGCCATCACCAGATCCGGCAGCGCCAACTCCTTGCCCAGGAAAAACGGCCCCTCGGGATCCATCTCCCTCGTCCACTCCTTCAGATGGCCCAGAAACTCCTGCCTCTTTCTGTCCAATTCTTCCTCCATGTCCGTCTGTGACCCACCGTCTGCGGGTTGGAACTGCAGGAACCGATGGAACGTGGGGATCACCCGCGAGGTGACGTAGTCGATCCAGATACGCGCCCGCGCTCGCTGGTAGGGGTTGTCGGGGAGGAAGCGGGGTTTGTGGTCTGGGTACGCGTCCTCGAGGTACTCGAGGATGACGGTGGATTCGTACAGGGGTTTTGCGGGGGAAGAGGGGTCTTTCGGGTCCGGGCAGGAGAGGGTCGGGACGAGGCCACGGGGGTTGAGGGAGAGGAGGGATTGTGGCTTGTGATACGGGTTCACTTCGATGTATTGGTAGGGGATCTGTTTCTCTTCGAGGGCGAGCCAGACGCGTTGGACTGCGTTGGTTAGTATCTCACTTTTCACGTTTTTTTGTTTCTTTCTGTAAGGGCAGTGGTGTTCTCTAGGTTATGGCGTACCGAATCTAGAGTCCCATGTTAGCTTACTGTCTCTTGACAACTAGCATATGGAGAAAAGAAGTAATAAGAACTGTAACAGCATGACTGGTTCCTCATGGCATGGAACCGAATAACTCGAATTGTATACAAATATCTCAAGAATCAAAAGAAACCATATCCCCCTCCTGCACTACATCTCTAACCAACAAGAAAAAGAAAGAGAGGAGGTTATCCCCTTATGCCAATCTAAAAACCAAGATAATTGTTCATGTAATGGGAACAGCACAATTCCGATTGATTCAATTAAACAAGGCAAATGTTCATAGATCGTCTAACACAGAATAGGTCCTGTGTACCAATAAATAAAACAAACGAATAAAACAAACAGACAAATGGACAGACAAATGGACAGACAAATGGACAGACAAATGGACAGACAAATGGACAGACAAATGGACAGACAAATGGACAGACAAATGGACAGACAAATGGACAGACAAATGGACAGACAAATGAACAGACAAATGAACAGACAACAACACCAAAAATGCATAATATACGCATTGCCATGATTGATGCCTAGGTATACAGCGCAGTGGTGTACTAAATATCCAGGTAGTACTTACGGACAAAACCACCCCGCATAAAGCTTCAGCGGCTGCTCCGCACTGTGCCTCTCCACAAGAGCCTTCGCTGGCCCGGTGGCCTCAGGGTGGACGTTTGCGTCTGGGTGTGCGGGCATGATTCTATCGTTCAATCAATCAATTAATTTATGAGGTCTGTTTCGAGACTGGAGTTGTATTGTATGGGCGAACCAGGTAGCTTTAAGTCTTAGAGACGTACAGAATTGCTCTGATCAGGAATGGGTCTTATAAATTATCGATATATATCTTGCAGGTTTGGCGATGATGCAATCGCAAGCACAACAAAAGGTGGGGGTGTTATTGTTTGTTAGTCAGCCGGTTCATCTGTGCGGAGTACGGAGTATGCATTTGTTTACGGAGAAAGAACATCGAGGGTGGAGAAGATAACAGGCTCCGAGTTGAACTTCGACTATACATTAACACCCGGCTCGACCTGCCATTTGATCTTTTAGTACTTCTTGTATCATATGACACAAATTTGTATGAGAGTGATTTCTTTTCTTATTTCTGTAAACCTCCTCAGCAGTGCTTTGCGTTAAACCATTATCAATAGGTACCTACCTACCTAGGTACATACTTATTGGGAACAATTCTGAGAAGCTGAAAGCTCTTACTAGTCTTAACTATGGGTACAACTTCTGAATAAAAAAAGCCCATATGAGATGTAAAACTTATTAGATTTACGCGAATTTTTGCATTACAATTTTATGATATTCGCGCTCCAATTGAATAGAGCAACGACATGATGTCATCTGAGTGTTATGACTCGTATGATAATACTCAAAAAAGACCTGGCAGAAGAAGAAGAAGAGTCATATGAATATTAACTCAAAAATGGAAAAAGATGCAGTGCCCTAGAAACCATCCCTAGAACTCCCCAGCCGTCTTCTGAATCAAATCCGCCACAACCTCCGGCATGCTCAAAAACGGCGAATGCCCCGCGCTGCATGTCACCACTTTGAAATCCCTGGCGGTCTTCTGTGCGCGCTCAATCATCCACCGCTGACGCTCGATCGGGATCGCTGCGTCGTTCTCGCACGAAAGGTACGTCGTCGGGACGTGTTTCCAGGCCGGATAAGTGATGGGGGAGGATTTTGTGCTGTATTAGTGTCGATTTAGTATATGAATGGAATTCTTCTAGGTAAATATAGGGTATTAAGGGACGGAAGAGAAAGTACACGAGTGTCTGCGGCAGCAGTTCCGCCTCCAACTTCGCCGCTTCGGACTCAGGAAGGTCGTTGTAGAAGCGCTTTGCGCCGTCTCTTACATAAACGAGGTTTCCCTATGTCAATTCCCATTGAGATTTAGCCAAGCCTGACAATACCTACCTCCAGAAGAAAAGAATCATCTCTTCAGACATATTAGGAGAAGATACTTACCCTCAAATCATACCACTCCGGCTCCTTTCCTCCCCTTAACCCGGTCGTACTCTCCCCCACATCCAGCAGAAAACCCGCGATGATCAAATGCCTTATCATCCCCATTTCATCAGCAAAATACTTCAACGCCTCTTGTCCAACGACGCTGCCGTAGCTGTGCGTCACCAGCAGGACCCGATTCCCGGCCTTGATCTCCGCTGCGATGGCGTCGCGGATGGCATGCACGTCTGGGTCCCAGGATAGGGTCGTGGGGAGTTCTGGGTCTCCTGTTGCGCCGTTCGTCGGGAGTTCGACAAGGATGTGTTTGAATGATGAGAGGGCTTGGTTTTCCAGGACTTTATTATAGATGCACACCTTGTGCCAGGCGCCGGGGACGAGGATTAGGGTGGGGTTGGTCATGGTGATTGAGAGAAAATACCTATATACCTATGTATGTATGTGTGTATGTGTGTATGAGGCCTCAAGATATCAATCAATAAAAAATTTCATTCAAAAAAGAGCAGATCAAACCGATTGTGTCAATGCATATATGTATATGTACACCACATCTGGAGATATAGGGCAAAACTTGTACCCCGCTACTAACTAGCCCCGCTGGCCAGACCGGATATCGGCAAGCAGACTTACAAGATATTGACATTAGTTACAAGATTAAGCTTCAACGGGACCAATTTTGCTAATTGAGGTATAATTTCCTGATTAGCTAGCGGGGAGACTATGCTTCTGTCCGTCATTGTTGTCGTCTTTATCCGCGGACCGGGTGTTGGCTTTGTAAGGTACGCATCGCGGCAACAAACACACCACTGATTTGGAGAAAAATACCGAATACAACGTAGTCAATCCAGTCAACTGACGGGATTTCGCAGTACGGTACTCTGAACTGTTCAGAGTATGGAATTAAATCATCATGGAGTTGTGTAGTGTTATTCCCGAGGGCACGTCTGGTTGGCAATCGATCCAGACTGTAAAGTGCCGAGAATAGGCCACCGGCTAGACTAGCCTTTACAGCCGTTTCATACATAGCTGCGGCTAATAAGGCTACTAATTTAACGGCCATAATTACGGACATTGGTGGGACTGTCACTCCGCACTATACGAAGCAAGCTTTTCTGCAGGTGGATTCGTGCCGCACTGCCGATCGCCATGTGGGCAATAACCCATCGTTTCAGTACTGCAATTTTCTAGGTCTGAGAGTTAATATATGAGGGTTTAACATCTTAATAGCGAGCGTGAATAGACAGAATGTATGAGGAAGGACTGGAACAACTGCGTAGAATTAATTTGCCATATGGCTTTGGGAGATGGCTAAATAAATGGCATGGAGGCCTTGACCTCCTGTATTATATATACAACGCTGGGATATCTCTTAAGTCAATCACGCCTTGGTCCCTCCGTACTTCCTGATCAGCCTCTGCATGATCGACACCGCACCGGAGCGGTAACCGCCTCCGAAGATGGCGTGGTGGTTAAGATGGTGGTATCTAACATCTCATCAGCATAAACAGCTAACATAATTTGACAACCTTTCATAGAGATTTGTGGAAGGGGAAGGGTAACTTACAGCTCATAAAGCCTCACCCGGTCCTCGTACTCATCGACCGGCTCCGTCTTGGGAACAATCCGATGGTACTCATTGAAGAAGCTGCTCCCGAATCCACCAAACATCTTCATAATGCCCAATTCGTACTCGTTGTGTGCGTAGCACGCGGACGGATCATAGACGACGTCTCCAACGGCTTCCGCCTCGTCCTCCTTCCGTCCACTACCAACAATCCTGCCCCGACTCGCGTTTCCACTCCACAGATCCCCATGCACCACGACAGGAACAATGCCCTCTCCGTTTCCATTCTTATCGTACCCGAGATGATCATCTGCCAGCAACGCAGGGACAACCGAGGAGGCCGTCTTCTCGACGAGATCTCGCAGGGCAGGATCCTTGCCGTTCCTCTTCTCCGATTCCGCCAGAATAGTCATCAGGCGCTCGTTGGCGTAAAATTCCGCCCAGGACTCGCGGAACCGGTTCGGCTGCTTCGTGTCACCGCAGAACGTCGGCACGGGGAAGCCGAACATGCGCTTCCCGGTCGCGGGGTCCGGGGGAGCAGGCGTGCTGTGCAGTTTACCCAGCCTTTTGGCAAGGGACGAGCCTGACCTTCCACCACCGCCGAGCTCGAGGAACTCAGTTGCCAGGAACCAGGTCCGGCCCCCGCCACCTTCGTCCAGGGGTCCCCAGGCCAGTGCTCGCGGGCAGAAGCCTGGGACGATACCCGCGATCGCATTCAGGGACTCGAATTCTCCACGGAACATCTCCTCAGCGGCTTTACCATCGCTGGAGGTCTTGAGGAAGTACTGCCGCTCCTCTTCACCCTGGCCGTCTGGGGAGGGGACGGTGGCACGGATTTTGCCCGTGGTGGTGAAGCCAGAGCCGAGGGCGGATGTGGAGATGCTGGATTTGGAGGGGTCAGTGGGGAGAGAGAGGGCGCGGCTAAGGGTGCTTGGGAGAGGTGGCATCGTGGTAGATATTCTATTTTCTAAGTGGATGGCTTTTGTGATGGACAAAAATGATGGACTTGTGGCCTGAGGTTCGAAGTATAAGTCGTAAGAGCTGCTTTTTTAGGACGTCGTTAAGCCGAGGTTGGACGGAACGAGAGAGATGTAATCTCCACAGCTGTTAGAGATCAATTGAAAGTAAATATAAAATGCTGGGACGCTCAAAGAGCTGGATGAGAGGGTGGATGGATGTCAAGAAAGTCAATGCCCGGAGGACGCCAGGGGTATGACGTTCGTGCGACCCTGCGGCTTATCGATAAGATAAGATCTTGGCAGCCAATATTGACGTCTATGTCTGTTGAGAGGACTCCCTCTCTTCTGTCCGACTCAACATGCTCAGATACTTCTCTTTGCGTTGCAGCAATTATTTCATTAGGATTAGACCTTACTACCATGATCCCATGTCGTCAAGTATGTTTAATCACCGACGACGAGATTCTCAACCCCAACATCCCCGACCTGCCCAGCAAAAAGGAGGTGATCAGACTCTGCCAGAAACACAGTAGCGACAGCGACACCAACCACATAACAGACACCTCCCCCAATGGCAGGACCTCCTTCACCAAGTACTGAAATGCCTCGATGGCTGAGGCGCGCACGCAGTTATATATCCATGACCAGATTATTGCAGCACGTCCCCGCACGACGATCCGCATCCCTGAGATCTACCGTGCCTTTGATTCTAACAGCGGGACATACATGATCATGGAGTACATTGATATTCAGGACTTTGCTTCCGATGAATAGAGAGCCAAGGCCACCTCAGAGCTCACAAGTATCGAGCCTCCCCCGGATGCTGCGCCCCGTCATATCGGTGGTGGCCGTGTCAGACATAAGTTCTTCAAATACTCCAAGTCCCCCGTGGAATACAGATCTGTGAGCGAACTGGAGAACCATGTCAATAACGTATGAGTTATAGTATACTTCATACCTCATTTTACAAACTGACACAAGGTCGACCTCAAGACCCTCCACTGGATGCACCGCAATCACCCCGGATGGGACAAAGAACCCAAAACAGTCGACTTGTCCACCGAAAAACTTATCTGCTGCTACTCCGACATCTACCGGCACAACTTCCCCGTCGACAAACAAGGACAAGTCTGGGTCGTGGACTTTGACCACGCGGGAGTCCTCCCGGCCAGCTTCATGAGCTTCGCCCTCGACCTGAGATTCAAAGACCCGCTTCCGCCGGCGCTCAGGGCGGCTCTGATCCCGAACGTCGAGAGGACGAAGAATCTGCGGGCGATGCAGAAGGCGTTTCGGATTATGCAGATGGCGGTGGATGAATTTGGTGAGTACCTAATTGCTTGCCCTCGGTTCTTTCTGCCTGGTACTGTACTTGTGAACGAATGAATGAATGTGGATATTTATATGAATAAATGTGTAGGCCTGAGCATCGTTCCTGATTATGAACCGCCCTGACCGAATCTGAACCCAACCATCCGATCCAATCCAAGAACTCGTCAATGGGTTCTATTTAGTTTCCAATATTCATTCTGCTGCCTCGCAACCAGGTGAAGTCTCGTTACATTTCATCTTTCTTTCTTTCTCCTTTTTGCTTGTCTAAGCGACTGATATATATTTTAAAAAAGCTCCTCTATCATATACTATGCTGACTAACCTGATAATGCTAACTTAATTGGTTGTCAATAATTATTTTCCTCCGGTTTCGATATTATTCACAACTATTGAGACCTTTATGTTGCAGCAGCAAGCACACGCTATGGCTTTCACCTCATCGCGCACACTCTGCTCTAGCTCACCTGCCTCCAGCTAGTTATGTCAGGACCCATTGGCAGAAAAAGAGATGTTCGAGATGCAATAAAACGAAGTCAAAGGAGACCCCCAGTACACTCTACAGTGAAAACTTAAAAATAAAAAGAGTGGCGTCCCGGCATACACAATCCGTGCCAGAAAAACTTACATCTACGGATACATTAGACTCAGCACTTTAACAGTAGGGACGAAAAAAGACCTGAAGATCGAGCCGAAATCAAAAAACCCCGTTTTCGTACCTAACTACCAAAACATGCATGCCGTTGCTCGAGTCTGGAGCCATGAGGCAAGAAAAAGGATGGTCTGCTAACTAGGTACCCTTGTCTTGTCATATAATCGAGTACACATATAGGACATCAAACATGCTTGCTGAATGAAGATCATCCCAACGCCACCACATGAATATGAATGTGGATAAATATATCCGGACTACACCCCGCCCGGTTCCTAATTTTGTTCAAGTTCATTAATTGACGCATACACACATCCAGCCATGCATAATTCACAATAGATTAAGGGAAAAGAAAAAAAAGGACGTCTATACGGTTAAGTTGGGCTTGGGATCCATCAGGTGCATTGCGGTCCTCGTCCGCTCCCGGACGTCCAGATCAGGGTCGTCCTCCAGACTCGCCAGCTGATCCATTACACCCAGAGACTTCAGCTTAAAAGCCCGCTCGCGACAGGCTTGGCGGTCGCTCTGGTCGTCCTCGTACGTGAGGTTGATGACAACCCAGACGCAGTTGACGCGCACTTTGCTGTTTGGATGCTTGAAGAAGCCCACAAGGTACTTCAGCAGATCGCGATGCGAGACGAGCAGCTGTCGGTGCCGTGGGAGACCGGCAGCAAGGTGTATGATTAGATAGGTCACGGAGATCAGGATCTCCGGAGGCACGGGAATCACTTTGTTCGAGTCTGGTCGGCCGGGCACCTGGATGGTCCGGGGTCGCAGCTTGTCCGCAATAGCGTCGAAGATATCGTTCTGGCCAATCTCCTTGAAGAGATAGTCGATCATCTCCGAGGCACCTGGCCCGCATATGACATTGCGCAGCAGGTCAAACGTCTGTTCTTGCACACCGATGTCGTCCTGTCGGGCCTGTGTCGTCTGGTCAAGATCACCGCTCAGAGCAAGCTTGCGACGCCTGGTCGGGTCGGGAATGAACATGTCAAGACTAACCCTTGACTGCGGGATGGCATCGGTCATTTTGAGGTCTTCCTCTCGGCCCCTGACTTCCTCCATGGGATTCAGCAGATCAACCTGTTCTCCCGCGGAGTTCGACGTTCCCATTGCCAACGTCGACCCGTTCCCCACGTTTTCATCAATGGTTCGCTTGGCCAACGCGTCAGTCGGATCCTGGGTGATGATCTGTTTGATCCAGCCAGGCCCGAGAGACTCGATTATTTTTATCTTGATATCGTTAGCCGAGTTATACGCAACATGCTTGAGAGCCCACAGCGATTCTAATCGCAGCCTCGTATTGGACGAAAGTGCATGCTCGCAGAGGATTGGAAGGATGTCCGCTGAAATGATTGCCTGGAACTAACGTCAGCAAATAAAGGAAAACAAACGAGGTATATGGCAACGACTAACTTCTTTCATCGGACTAAAGTCCAGAGCCAGGTTACATATAACCGTCGTCGCTGCGATCTGTACCTCAATGTCGTGATATTTGATGAGCTCAAAAAGAGGGGTAGCCACACCCGCGTCGATCAGGCTCGTTCTCAAAACACTGACAGACCGTGTAAGCATCCTGGCAGCGCCGCAAGCAGCAAGTATCGTCGGTATCGGGTTGCCGTCCGCTGCCGTATTCTTGATTCCAGTAGCGGCTTCCGACGGTTCACTGGGACGTGGTTTAAGCGAATCGATTATATATGGTACAACGCCGTTGTCGCAAATGGCCTTTCTGTAGTCATCTTTAAACGGCGCAAGAGACGCCAATGCCTTTAGAATACTTTCTCGATATCGCATAATATGGCAGACTTTTGGGGAATATCCAGGGGGTCCTAGCCGGAGCTCTGGCTGGACATCTGGGCGCGACGGAATCTGTCCGCTCTCAGCATTCCACATCGATTTTGTGTTCTCTTGTATTGGATTATACGTCTCCTTGAGCAGTTGAGACAGCTTCTTGATCGCACCGCCCTCGATAGCGTGTTTCTGGAGCTCCTGCGCATCCATGACCAAGGTCGCCAGAACGGATGGCGCCTCTTCTTTTACACGAAGCGAGGTGGAAATTAGGCCACCATAATCAGAGCCGTGTTCTTCCGGCACCTCATAATCCTTGTCAAACATGCGAACGAGCACCGGGATCAAAAGATAGCTGAACATGGAGATTCGATGCTTCTTGGTAAGCTCCAGTCGGAACAGGACCGTCACGAGACGAGCCGCCATCAACCGAAGCATGCCCGTTTCTGCCCGCACGAGATACAACAGCCAAGGAACAATTGCACTCTCGTCCTCGTCGCCGGGTGTCGTCTCGAGAAACGAAAGAGGGGTGTTGTAAAAGTGGCCATGCTTGCCGTAGGAGCTCTGAGGTACCAGGGGCGGGAAGTTGCTAGAAATCTTCGACTGTGCCAAAGGTACGGCCGGTAAGATACTATCAATGGGGTTCGCAGAGATCTGGCGAGGCACAGCAAACCCAGACAGATAAGTGGAGCCCCAAGGGGCTTTCTTGATATCGCTGGGCGAAAATTCCGGCAGTTGTCTTGGAAACACCGTCACTATCCCGGGAGATGAGAGGAAATGCTCTGCTCGCGACTTCGAGTGCTCGATGATTACTGAGACGGCACGGAGGATAGGTGCAAGCCTTGCCCTTGGCGGCGCAGGGGGAGGCAGTGCTCCCAGAGCGCCCGGATCGTGCACATGCTCCTCCGCACCTGGTAGCACAAAACCCTGGGCCACCACGAAAGATGCCACCTTTACAGCTAGAGCATCCAACACGCCAGAGTCCGCAAGTGCGGCCTTATGTGTCTCTTCCGCGCAGAGCTTTGAGATGAGGCTGGCAGCAAGGATGATGGATGTCTGGATACTCTGGGAGGGAGACGTCTGGCCAATTATACGTGCAAGACAGCCAATATGCTCCTTGGAGAACAGAAGATCTGCCAACTTGGTACCTCCGGACCATTGCTGCTGGTGCTGGAGCGGAAGTCTGTCTGCTATAGCATTAAGGGTCTTGAGAACGTGGAGTGAGAGCGACGGTGGACAGTCGGGCGAGGAGAGGACGGAGAGGAGGGACGAGGGGATATCGCTTGTGAGGATCGGGGAAATAAATGGCGGGCCACCTGAGGATCGTCAGTGATTATCCCATACTCTGTTCTTTCTCACCGCCGGAGTAGACATAGATCACAACGTAGTGTTGAAGCTTCCCGGGGATTCTACCTTGAGCTAAGCTTCCCACGATGATAACAGCTTGTAAACATGCTTCCTCCTCATCTGATCTACCGCTCAAAGCTTCCGTGTGCTTTGATGTCCCGTTGAGCTGCCCAGCGGCGGCCTTCTTTCCGCCTCTCCTCGACGCCAGCACCCTCGACAGCAGGGGAACTATCCCCCAGCCGATCCAGGCCTCCTTCCGCTGTTCATGACCGATTATTTCATTCTTGAGAGCTCGAAGCGCGGCCGTCTGGGAGGCCTGGGACTCGGGGTTCTGCAGCTCGAGGAGGAGGGGAGGCGTCGCCGGTCGCGTCATCGTGAGAAGAGGACCGCCTCCAGAGAGCTGAGGTGAAGCAGCACTAATCCGTCACGCAGGGGATATAGTGTGTTCTGCACGCTCGTCACCTCCGAGAGCTTCAGATCAGCGTCTGGATCCCGCTGGATGGGGGGATGCGGAGTGGAACCGAGCTAGGGGTTCTGGACACAGGGAGAGCTGCCGGCGTCGTACAGGAGCACGAGGAACGGAGGAGCAGCCGTGCAACAGTGAGATGGATGACGTAGAGGTTGCGGTGGACCGACCTAGTATAGGTCTGTTTCAAAGATAAGGATAATTGAAAAATACAAAAAAAGAAGAGCGTTCTGACCGTGACGTGGCGAGCAGGGCCAGCATGAGATATCAGCGCTGGCGGAAGGAAAGTCGATCTCCGCGCGGCCAAGTCGGCCGTACCGTACGGACAGTAACGCCGGCGTCACAGCCCTAGGGAGGGTCACCTGACGAGGCATATCGCTGCGCGCAGCCGCTGTCCGGTACGGTACGGCGCTGTTCCGGCTGGTAAGGCAAGGGCCCTGAAAGAAAAGCTCTCGTCTTCCCTGGTGTGACGTTGCGCGCGCAAACATCTCCATCGTCTCTTCATCTCCATCCCTTCGACCTCTCTCAGCGCCGGGGTCCTGGCCGAGCAAGATGCGCCAGCGCACATCACCAGCGCCGGACACAGATACCCGCCCAGCAAGCTTCGTTGACGTTCAGTCGCGTGCCCACGTGGTTTGCCCGTTGCGGGTCGCTGCGACGGAAACATGATAGCCTCTTCTCCCACCTCCGCCGCCCTGCAATCGGGAACCCACTGCTCGCCCTCCTCGCGCTCTCATCATGAGCCCGCCCTGTCCAATTTCACCTCGTCCTTCCATCCGTCCCAGTCCTCCAGCGCTGCCGCTGGTGCTGTCCCGCCCCGAGGTGCTGCCCCCCCGAGTGCCCCGTCCAGGTCGCGGCTGGCCCAGGGGATAGAGGAGATCCGATCGGCCCTCAAAAGACACACGGTCGACTCCAGGCCCTCAGGGGATCATCCTCGCGGCCACATGTCCGCTGGGCTGAACACCCTTGGGGGCGGAACCCGCATTGCCGACGCAGCGGAATCGACCACGTCCAACTCGACTGTCACCGCGCCAGCCGCCGCTCCATTGGCCCCCCCGATGCCAGCTGCAGGTGCTGGCGCCAAGCGGAATACGCCGGGCGCCCCTCAGAATGCCGTTTCGAATGATAATAATGGCTCAGTCCAGCAGCAGCAGCCGGACGCGGAGGCAGAGGGCTCGTCGTCTAAGCGCCCTCGACCAGCCAAGCCCCCGGTGAAGCTGCTGCCACAGCGCTACGAGCTTGCGAACCCACGCGATCTGGTCGTTTTGATTTCGAGCATGCTGATGGAGCTTATCCGCTTCAATGACAAGATCCCCCTGCATGAGGGACGACTGACCCGGTTCCACTCTCGATCCCCCCCTCGAATATCGGTCCACGATTACCTTCAACGGTTGACGACCCACGCGACCCTCTCACCCCCGATCCTGCTGAGTATGGTCTATTATATCGACCGGCTCTGTGCTCTGTACCCCGCCTTTACCGTCTCCAGTCTCACCGTCCACCGATTCCTCATTGCCAGTGCCACCGTCGCCAGCAAGGGCCTCAGCGACAGTTTTTGGACCAACAAAACATACGCCCGCGTTGGCGGTATCAGCGTCGCCGAGTTGGCTCTCTTGGAACTCGAGTTCCTTTGGCGGGTCGAGTGGAGGATCGTTCCACAGCCGGAGGTGCTGGTCGATTACTACCGGAGCCTGGTCGAGAGATGCGAAGGATATCAGATTGAGCCGGATGAGGGATCGGCAGGACACAGAAACGGGAATGAGGATCCCAGTATCTCGACTGGTCAATGACAGGATAAAAATGGAGTGACTGCTTTAGGTTGACTGCGGCTGACCATCCGTGAATAATTAAGGGCGGCGAAGGGTACTTATAGGATTCAGAAAGGCGCACTAGGTCTCCAATCTTTATCGAATGGTGAATATACAGTACACCTGCCGGATGGACGGATCTGATTAAGTTCTATCTGGTTATCCCTTTCCCCTCATCCATCACCCGTGTCGGTCGAGTGTCACCGGCTCTCGAATTCTCCAATTGCTTGTTCGTCCCATGTCCGTTATTAGGTCTTTTTTGTGGGATTTTTTTGTCTCATTTGATACACGCAGCATTACTTGGAAAGGGGACGGTGTTTGTTTGATTCCCAACCGGTTCGGGAGGCGGTCTGCGTCTTGTACTGTGCATTTTCAGATGTCCTTAATTTTACTAGTACTGCAGTATTTACGGGTTAATTGAGCTATGGGTATTTGGGCTTCATTCAAGTGTTTTGTCCTATTAACCCTTTTTCTCAAGGCCTATTGTGAAAGTAGATGATAATTTAAGTCTATTATTGCGCAATCTGATACTAGGATTGTCCCGACGCCCAAATGGACTATAAATTAGGGCTTAGGTCTTAGGGCCAGGGCAAAGATCCTGCGGGAGGCGGACGCGGGAAATGTACAGGAAGCTCTCGACGTCAGTCCAGCTTTCTCCGAGTCCCAGCGCAACATTTATCTGCGTGTCTTGCGCTCCTGTTTCTATTCGTTCAATTGATTCCGATTACCCCCGTCGGATTTGAAACTTGACCCTGGCACGAAGAATCAATCAGCCCTACGGACCTGCATGGGAGTCATGTGGTTCGACGTGTAGTTCGGACTGAAATCTCCCCGCGCCTCATATCATACGATATCATATCTATTCCCATACCGCGCGCGAAGCTAGGCACCTACCGGTTGTTTGCGTATTGCCGACACCATGGCCACGGACACGGAGACCTCGGAGATTTTGACGGGCGTGCGGCCTCTGAGTGGGCAGATTGTGCCTGTCAAGACCGTGCAGGAGACGAGGGCCAAGGAGGAGTTTGGTTAGTGCTGAATTACCCGGTGATACTGTTTATACGGTGCTTGCGATATGGCACAGACCTTGCTGACTACGGTTTGTATTTTACGATTGAATAGCGGATGCATATGTCGTTGAAGTCAATATGAAGTCTGCGGCGCAGGTTATCAAGTGCGTGGGGTCATTTCCGTTTGAATGAATTCTATGGTTTACATACCACTCTATACAAAAATATTTGTATAATTGCTGACGGGATATTACGGACCGTAGAGTTCTCGACTCTACCTTTGCACGAGATCCTTCCCTCTCCCTGCAGCACCTCCGCCGCTTCGCCAAACGGGATGCCCTCCCGGAGCATCTCAAGCCTCCTGTGACTCTGGAGTCTTCCACTATCGCGCCCACGATCTTCGTCCTCATATCGCCTCCATTACCCGACAAGTCCACTCTCCAGACCGTCCTAGCTCCGTTTGCGCCGATTCCAATCCCATCTAAAGACAAAGGCAATGTTGAGACTACGACCGAGACCGCAACCTCAACACCAGCACCTCCTACTCTGAATATCCAAACCACCCGCGTCCCCCTCCAACCCCCAATCAATCAGCGCCAAGCAGAGCACTGGACCCGCGACCTCTGGCCCACGACATTCAACCCCGCCGCACACCGCGGCATGGTCGCCCCGCCACCCAGCATCCTGAACAGCACGCGGGAATCCATCCAGCCCCGCGCGGGGCGATACCTGTCTCTAGCGCGGAAGATCGCGCAGGAGGTGATCAATTCCGGCCGTGGGCGGGGCGTTGGTGCGGTGATCGTCGATCCGGAGATCGAGATCGAAGATGACAACGACTGGATGAACGGTATCGTCGCGGTCGCGGGAGACGCGAGGTATGCTCGTCGGGAAGGAGGCGCTCCGTCTCTGTGGGAGTCTGCTACTAGCGATAATGGGACTGGGCCAAACCCAGCCTGCAAGAAATATGACGCGGACTTGGAAGGCGGTCCGGAACTCCATGCCATGATGCGTGGCATAGATATGGTCGCTAGTAGACGGCGCGTTGAGGACTTTAAAGATACCCCTGCTGAACTATCGTCATCGTCGTCCTCGTTGTCATCATCGTTGGCGCCAGAGTTGACACCTCTAGAACGGCATTTCCTTTACGCTCCGCCAGCGGCATCACGGTTATCCACTCAGACACAGACACAGGCAGCACAGGCACAGGAACAGGGACAAAAGCGAAAACGAGAAAACGAGCAAGAGCAACAAGGAGAAGCACACCCGTCAGATCCAAATCCACCATGCATATCTGATTCTAATACCCAATTACCCTCAATATCGACCTCACGAATCCTCCCCCGCTCCCAGGGCGGCTACCTCTGCACCGGTCTCGACGTGTACATCACCCACGAACCCTGTCTCTCCTGCTGTATGGGTATGCTTCTCTCGCGGTTCCGGGCGGTGATATTCCCCCGTCGGGGACGGATGGCTATGGGGGGATTGGCTTCTGAGCCGGTCGTTTCTCCGGTGCCTGATTCTGATGATGAGGAAGAACATCCTACAACAAGGACTGGAACTGGAGAAAACGAACGGGAGAAGAAGAAACCTGAAACCGAAGGCAAGGAAGGAAAAGAAGAAGAGAGGAACTACTACGGCCTACACTGGCGGAAGGAGCTGAACTGGCGCGCCCTGGGGTTCGAGTTTGTTGAAGAAGATCCTACGACCGTTGACGATGACGAGTACAAAAAGATCGATGAGGATCTGAGGGTGGAGGTAGCGTTTCATGCGTGAATTATGAATTATATACTTCGAATATATACAAACATCTTGGACGAAGGATGAACAAAATAGAGGGAAAAAAAAATTGAAAACGGTGTTCGGCGCATTTTCAGTACCTCGATTGGATCACTTGTTTGTCCGCTGATTGATTGATACCATGTCAGGTCAGGTCAGGTTAGGTCGGTTAAATTTTTTTGTGTTACTGTCCTGCTTATTGTACAGACGTGTTTGTATAACTAGTACACAGGGATGGTTAAAATAGAAGAGATCTGATAGAATATGACACGATAGGATAGGATAAAGGAAAGTTCACTTTGGGCTCACCCTGTATAGTCTAAGCGTCGAAAAGCGAGGTGTGACATGGTACTGTACGTATGGACTTGGTTGTATTGTACAGCACACGCCATTGCATCAAAGCCGGCATATGTACTCTACGCAATGCAACTCCTACTAGCAACCTGAACGAGTATCATCTGTACCAAGATACCCACTATGAGGATCATTGATTGTGATGAAGAAACTAGTCTACACTGCTAGGGTGCAGATTCAGATGAGAAAAAGTTATGGAAAAAAGTATCATCAAGTCAAATCATGCTCGAGAAAACAGTTTCATGAAAACATCCAGCCAGACGACGGATAACTGATCTCAGATCATTTTCCATCATCACACGCCAGTCGTTCTCGGATCCGTCTCAAGAGATAAGACTAAAAAGAAATCGTAACAGGTCGTCCACAAGAATTCATCCAGCCGCTGGACAGCGTAGATGAAACGGATTGCGACAGAAAGCTCACGTAGAGCCCACTAGAAAAGAAGAAAATAGGAAAGGTTTTATCATATCCCCTTCACCAATCATGATACCGTTAAGATCCCAAGACCAAACCAGGCCGCCAACTGCTGTATTTTCCGTTCCATTTTCCGTATCCGGTATCGTGACACATCAAATACAAGCCAGAGGTCAGATTAGTACATCGTTAGATAACGTCCAAAACGAGTCAAATCTTCTCCGGGTCCAGGTTAGTGGCCACGCAGCTCTCGAGCACGGCGGGAGAGCGGCGGGATCTTGCGCAGGATAGGGTCATGTGGATTATTTTCGGCAATAGCCATGTACAGGCTCTCCAGACGCTGAATGAGAATATCCATGATCTTGGGTGCGACCTCACGAATGTCGGGATCCTGTAGTAGGAATGGCATTAGCAATCGATCCATATATTCAGAAAGCGGTATCAAACTTACCATCAGGTTCACAGTCTGGAAGACGACTTCGAGCCAGGCAAGGCGTTCTGCCACGTTTGTCTCAAGAGACGAGGTGACAGCAACGCCAACCGAGAGAGCCACGATTGGAGAGAGTCCGGTCAAATATGTGGGGTTCAGACGCACGAAGAGATTGTCGAACAAGTCGGCCTGCTGGGAAGACTGCAGCCACTGCAACAGAGTTAGCTATGGCAAACACTAGATCGCAGTAGGAAGAACTGTACATACCTTGACGGATCCCTCCTCGTATCTGCCCTCATTCATAAGCTGCGCGATTTCAGCCAGCTCAATGTCCTCCGGAGTTCTCGCCGGAGTCACCTCACTGGAGGTGGCAGAGTACGCAGTCATCTGGTGCTGCTGAGAGCTGCGCCTGCTCTCTTCATCGCTGTTGCGGGAGGCCAGACGGCGGTTAAGCCTCAGAACTTCATTCTGAAAGCCAGTCTGGGCCGCTGCCATCGACGCAACGGTGTCAGATAGACCACGGACCAGTGTGGTGAGCTGATCGATCTTGACAGCGTCGTTGTGACGCTGAATCTCGTACTGCTTCATTTGCACCTGCATCTGGCGCTCTATGTCGGAGCCAATCTTCTCTGCAGCACGCAGGGCAAAGTTCTTGAAGGTAGGCGTGATCGTAGTGTGCAGCGACCTGGTGAACTCGTTCTCGATGTTTGAAGCAAGCTTCTGAGCCACCATGTCAGAGATTGTCTTCATGACGTCCGGCTGCTGAACTGCGCGAGCAACAGACTCGGGCAGAGCCTGGCGCAGCTCTCGAGGGATCGCTTGTCCAAGCTGCTGCGAAATGGCATCGTTCAGCTGCTTGCTCAATGCCGTTGAGGTGACGTTGACAATCGTTGGAACAACCTCGGACTGGATGTTGTTCGAGATAATACGCGCGAGGTTCTTCTCAACATTGTCAGAGAGTGTGGTCGACACCAGGCGTAACACTTGGTCCTGTTTAGCTGCGGCTGCGGCATCCCAAGCACGACGGTCTTCGTCAAGGCGCCGATTGAGTCCCTCAAGCTCGTGACTGAGGACTTTGGTGAACTCCGTGGTGACACTCTTCTCCATTTTCTTCATTTCCTTGTTCAACAGGTCGCCAGAGGCACCAAGGTTGACTGCCTCAGCAGGGGTCGAAGGCGCGTGAACTGCGGCAGGCTGAGTAGCGTTTATCGCTGCGGAGACGGGGGTTTCAGCACCGTTCAAGAGGTCACTTGAAGAAAGTTCGCCGTCCTTTGCAGCTTTCTGTGGAGAAGTGGCGCGGCGATCGAGGGTGGCTTCACCTGCGCTCGCGGGTGGTGTTGGTTTCGCGTTAGTGGTCTCCTTCACTTTAGCCGCCGCTTCACCGGCAACACCCTTCTTCTTTTTCTTCTTCTCCGCCTTTTCAATGCCATTCGTCGACACTTCTGCCTGCTCTTCAGCCGCCTTCTTCTTCTGTGCAGCCTTCGTGGGCGACTGATTACGAGAAGGGGCTACTGTAGTGGTGGACTCAGTTCCGAGCTCTGAGAGTTTCTTAGGTGCCTCCTTGGCGGGAGCCTTCGGGGGAGTCGGGGCCGCATCACCGTTGACAGATGGCTCATCGGCAACGTAGCTGGGGAAAGTCTGAAGATCAGAGATCTCGATAAATCCCTCCACCAAGGCGTTGACAGGGCGGACGATCTTGTTATCAGTAGTCCAGCCCAGGTCCTCCTTCTTGATATTGAGGCATGTTACGCCTCGCGAATGCATCACGTAGAGCTCAAAGAGGCCGTTGTCTTCCTCCGGGCGAACGTTGCCTGGAGTCTTGGTGATGGGAAGAAGGTCCAAGCTTCTCAGCTGGCCCTTAGATGCGAACGAGATCTCTCGTATGCCACTTAAGCACGCGGTCGATTCGGGTTTAGGCAGGTGGCCATCCTTCTCGTTTGAACGCTTGACGAAGGAAGCCTGCGACATCGGCTGCAGGTTGTACCTCGGAGCGGATAGGTGAACGAAATAGATCGAATTCCTTGTAGGATGACCAACGACGATGATCCCTGAGCCCGGATGATAGGCCACGCTGCAAATGGCATCCGATTCATTCTCGTGCGGGAAATTCAACTCCTGAACAGCCTTGCCCAGTCCAATGTCCCAGAGCTGCAGAGTATGGTTTTGCTTCAACCCAACAAGAACATAGCGAAGAGCCATGGACTTCACATAGGGCCGCAACTTGTCTATGAAGAGAACTGAAGTGGGCCATGACTTTTCGGTAGGCGAGCCGGTGACAAAAGTGTTGAGAGGGACACGGACTTCCTGGGGAGGAGTCGTGCCAGTTGGGTTCTCAGTCATGTCGCGGATATCCCAGAATCGCAGCCTGCCAGTTTTGTCGAGAGACGCTATAACCGTGTCATCCTCGCTGAACACAAAGTCCTTGCCGGCTTTACCAGTGGAGATCTTGAGAGCTCGCTCCTTGAAAAACTTCTCCGTGTCGACGGTGCGCTGAGAGCCCGACACCCCATAAGTTGGATTCATTGCCGCACGAGGAGAGATCACGTAGATATTCTTGCCACGGCCGATACCGAAGAATTCGGGATGACGGGAACTCCGTTTGGCGCGCGTTTTCAGCTGACCACCAGAGGTGTTCTCGTCAGAGGCCGGGTACGGGGGGAAGATAAGGCTCTCGCTCTCCAGAGCATCCAACTCGAACAAGTCCTTTTCGGGTCTTGAGATCGTAGCCCAGTAGACGGTGCCACTGACGCCAATTCCGAGAACCGCCTGCTCCTTGGACGCCGCTGCAGTTGTGGCCGTAGTGCATAGGGTCACATTAAAGATGCGGTCGCGAGTAGAGCGGAAAACCTGCTTGTCGCTACCGTCATCCTGGCGGATAATCCGTATGCCACCGTTCTTGGCTAATGCGTAGACGATATACTCGGACGTAGCGGACGTCAGGGAGCGGTCCAGCTGGTCGAAGTCTTTCTTGAGGCGAGCGACATCCATAATTCCGTCATCACGGAGAAACGGCAGCTTTCCAGCATGAGGCTTCAAGGTGATCGAGATGAAGGGCTTAAGAGGGAAATTATGAACGGGGACAACCCGCTCTTCCTCTTTGCCCGCGCTGTCCTCCGCACTCTCCCAGCTATCGGCAACATCCTCTTTCGTAGCATCGGCAGCCGGCTCGGGGAGCTTCTCCTCCAGAACTTCCTTGCCTTTATCCTTGTCTTTGCGCTCTTTCTTCGCATCGGTGGCAGCATCCTGGGGCTTGCCGGCAGGAGACACGGGTTTGGATTCATCTTCGACGATGGTCTTCTTCACCGAAATTGGTTCTTCCGCACCAGCTCTGGCAAGGGCATCCTCGGCCTCCCGGTCCACCTGCTCTGCGATCTCACCGACGGCCTCAGACACAGTTTCCTTCTTCTCTTCCGGAGCAGGAGTAGCGATTGTAATATTCTCGTCAAAGCTAACGGTGAGTTGTTCCTGCGTAGGCACCTTGGGCGAAAGTGCCGATTCGGCCTTGGCGTTAGCGCGAGCTGCGTCTTTCTTAGGTCTCATAGTCTCTACAGCGGGGCTTCCGCTACGAGACCGCGACTTGGGCTGCGGCGTCCCCTTCCGAGGAGATGCAGCGGCAAGTTGCTCAAAAGGATTGACGTAAGTAAAGATAGTGTCTTTCGACGGGACAGACGGCTTTGGGACATCAAACGGAAGCGGTCCAGGACTCTGACCCGAGCCAAAGACGTGCATACGTTGGTCCTTGTTCTCCTCCATCTCCGTAAGCTTGCCAGGTGCCGCATTCTCGTCTGTAGCCGGAGTTTGAATGGCAGGAGACTTGGGAGGGGAAGGGACGCTCGGTGACTGCTGCGTCGTCGACTTCACTTCTTCCGCTTGGGTCTGCGGGGGCTTGGGGCGGTTGAGCAGCCGAAGCAGCATCTCCTGCGTATTTTCCGTCGCCGGAGCCGCGGGCGATGGTCCATCAGGTGCGGTGCTTGGCTCAGGCTGCTGAGAAGCTTGTCCCACCCCGGGAACGGCCGTAGGAGGTGAAGGAGCTGCAGCTGGCCTTCCCATGAACGAAGCAACCAGGTCAGAAGCAGAAATGCCCCTGCTGTGTCTCTTTCGCGCCTCGTCAGGCCCAGTTTCCTGGACTTGACGCGCCTTGGACGCCCCAGACCCCATAGTGGGAGCTTGCTGCTGCCCACCTGAGGGAGTGCTCTGGCTGAACCTGAGCAGATTCAACAGGTTGGTCGTCCGATCAGCGCTCTGGTGCTGCTGCTCATTCTGCGGAGTCGGCAGATTCGGGCTCACAACGTCAGAACTGTTCTGAGGAGATGGGTTGTTTGGAGCAGGACTGTAGAGAGGCGATGAGACAGAGGGATGGCGGTAACCGTGTTGCTGGAGGTGAGGATGCGGCAAGCTCTGTCCATCGTAGGGCTGTGGGCGAAAGCCCTGGTGATTCTGCGGCTGGTGAGCATCTTGAGCCGCATTTGAAGGAGATGGACGCGGCTTGATGTTGGCGAACAGAGCCTGGAGATCGTTGGGGGTGGACATTTCTGTCGCTCGCCGTCGTAGGCGCCCTGGGAACGATATCCAAGCTCAGAACCAAAGACAAGCTCTCTTTCGAGAGCAAGCTTCAAGATGGAGCTGCAGTAACTAGCAGAGCAGAGCTCACCAAAGCGAGTGAAGGAGGATGGGTAGAAGAAAGGAGAGAATGGGAAGCTGTAAGAGTGCAAAGGTGGCAATTGAGGATGTTGATACGGTGAAGCGCGCGGCCAGAGAAATCTCAAGAGCGTCAGTGGAGTGACGGAAGAACTGTGTGGCTTAGGCCATCCTGTGGCTGAGGCGCCGCGAACGTCTGCATGACTAAGGCGACGGCAATCTATGCCGGAATTCACCTCCACGCATTCATCAGCAGCACGACAAGTGCCTTATACAGACAAATAATCTACTCTTTTCTACGTTTCTCCTTCAGAATATCAGTGGGCTGGGTCTGGATTCATACTGACTCACCCACCCGCCCCCGTCTGTCCTGCACAAGCAGGTTCCGATCCTCATCACCAAGGTCGGTCCCATCCATACCTCTCTATCCCGAGCCGCTAAGCAGCCATGTTTTGTCTCAGGAGGTAAGAGACATCTGCTCCAACTAGATATCAAACGAGACGAAACTGTCTAACACTTTCCTCCAGCTGGCTTCCCCTCCTCTTCATCCCGACCAACGCCTCCCCTCTCTTTATCCTCTCCTTTGTGACCCTTACCTACATCCTCCACCGCCCATGCATCTACTGCTCCGCGCTGCTGCTCATCCTCTTCATCTCCTCCTGCCACTGGTCTGACCGCTGTTTCTTCGACTTCCGCGGGGACTGGTTCTCTCCCCGCTTCGCCTCCTCTCCAACTACCTACACGGTGCCGGTGAACTCGACGTCGATATCGCCGGAAAAGGTCAACGTGACCAACGATGCGAGCTTGGCAGGCTACATTATGGAAACCGTGAACACGACAACTACGGCGCTGGCAGGTGCCGCCTTCGAGGAGGCAAAGCGGAGACTTACCAACAACGGGACTCTTCCCGCCGGTGAATTCAGACAGGAGGAATGGACGGGTATGGGGCTCGAGTGGCTGCGTAGCCTACTTGGACGAAGGGAATGGACATTGCCGTGCGTAGACGTCAAGGTTCGACTATAAAACCAAAAGCAAAAGAAAAAGAAAATTTCGGAGAAAGGAGAGATCCATCATAGAAATTTCTGGTGATGACACAATTGTATTCTTGCTATGGTTTGGCATTACTGAGCGGAGCTAGGATAAAATGCATCTTCTCGGTCATTATTCATACAAATTGGATGAGAAACCGGTGTGTGATCAAGTCAAGGAGGTTATTTCCCCCCTCTGTTTTCTTTTTGAACAGACAGGCACTTGAGCTTTATACTGAGGTACATAATGTCTTTCTTGATGCACAGCCTAGTTAGTAGTTGGGAAGTTAACCTGTACATAATTTTAACACGCTTATTATTCTTCTAGATTCCCCCCACAGGCTCACTCGTTCTGCTCCACATATGCTACGCCATATAGTCATTTTTACCAGAATCGCCTTTTGGCAGAAGCATGTAATAGTCCCTCATATTTGGCTTTATTTGCCTCCATAGATCACAGATAAATTGTTGCTCCCTAACACCTTTAACAAAAAGGAAAGCAGCCTACGGCTCCCGCCTCACAAGCACAGGCATCGTTTCGATCGGGCAGTCAATCTCGACGATCTTACCACCTTCGTAGATCGTCTTCCCATCAAATGTAGACCACTTGTTCCCTGCAGGCAAGTACAGGCTTCTCTTCCTCTGATCAGGATACAATACCGGCGCACACAGATACTTTGCGCCATACATATACTGGTCCTCGACCTGCCAGCAGTGTTTGTCGTTTGGGAAATCGTAGAAACAGGGCCGCATGACGGGCGTTCCTCTCTCATGAGCTTCCTTCATCAGGCTCCGTGTGTAGTCCCTCAGCTGTTCCCGGATCTTCATGTATTTAACGCAGATCTCGTAGACCTTCTCGCCATAGGACCAGACCTCGTTGGGGGCTCCTGAACGGCACGTTGCTCCTCCTGTCGTCCCATGCTGCGGCTGTCGAGGCTCCCGGTCTCCGTGGAGTCTCATGACGGGGCAGAATGCTCCCCACTGGAACCAGCGGACGAAGAGCTCACGGAACGACTCGTCCCTCGGGTCTCCGCCATGGAAGCCGCCGATGTCTGTCGTCCACCAGGGGATACCAGCTAGGCCCATGTTCAAGCCCGCCGTGATCTGGCACCGGAAGGACTCCCAGGAGGAGGCGATGTCTCCGCTCCAGACGAGCGCGCCGAAGCGCTGCGATCCGGCCCAGGCGCAGCGGAGGAGGTTGACGATGTTTGTCTGGCCGGCGTAGGTCATGCCTTCGTAGAAGGTCCGCGCGTACTCCAGAGGGTATATGTTGCCGATTGTTAGATTCGAGCCCAGGTAGTACCGGTAGTTGTCGAAGTCGTATGCCGTATATTCTGGTTCTGCCTCATCAAGCCAGAATACTCTGATCCCTTTGGAGTAGTAGTTTGCCTTGGCCTTTTCCCAAAGGTACGCTCGCGCGCCGGGATTGGTTGCATCGTAGTGCACTGTATCACCTTGGAAATCCATTGCGGTACGGATGCCGCGGTCCGTTCGAATTAGATAGCCATTTTCCAGCATCTCCTTATAGTTCTCGGACCGTTTGTCGACTGTGGGCCAGATGGAAACCATGAGCTCGATGTTCATCTCTTTGAGCTCATGGATCATAGCGTCTATAATTGTGTCAGCTGTCTTAGTATCCGTTGGAATAAGGGCGGTTGATATCAACCCACCTGGATCAGGCCAGTACGTAGGATCAAATTTCCATTCCCCCTGCAACGGCCAGTGAAAGAAATCGATGACAATCAGATCGATTGGCAGCTGTCGCCGTTTATACTCGCGAGCCACCTCCAACAGCTCTTCCTGCGTCTGATATCGCAGTTTGCACTGCCAGAAACCAAGACCATACTCCGGCATCATAGGAACAGTGCCCGTTACAGCTGCATATGCCTCGACTATCTCTTTAGGAGTATCGCCCGCCACGACCCAGTAATCGAGCCATTTGGTCGAGTACGTCTCGAAGCTCATGACATTCTTGCCAAACACCGCCCGTCCGACGCCCGGGTTGTTCCAAAGAAATCCATAACCTCGCGAAGACACAGCAAATGGTACACTTGCTTGAGAATTGCGGTGCGCTAGCTCAAGGTCGAGACCCTTGAGATTGAGGTATGGTTGCTGATATTGACCCATGCCATATATCTTCTCGTCCTTGTCCAGTGACTCGAATCTCAGTGTAAGATGGTAGTCTCCGACAGTGATAGGTTTGAATTCACGAGCTTCGACCTCGATGGCGCTGCATTTTGGGTCGCGGCGATCCCGCCTGTTGCGAGCATACTCCTCCAGTAGCAAGTCGCCCTTGGAATTGTAGGTCATGATCTTGCCGCCAGAAGTGACAACTGCCTTGATCTTGCCATTGCTGATTGACGCCTCTTTTTCTGAAACGGTGATGGTAGGTTCTGTTTCAACAAGCTTCATTTGCAGCGCCCAATCATCCGTGGGTATTTGACTCTGCTTGGTTGCTCGTACACGCAAAGCATTGGGCCCCCAAGGCTCAATCGAGAGATCCTCGGCGTCATAATGGAAGATAAGACGGCCACTTTGCGCGTACAGCATCTTGGCTTGAACCTAGTCTGTCTCGCCTTGTATCCTGTGATCCAATGTGTGCCTGGAGTTTCCACGATTAGCACTTTAGTCAGTTGGAGTTCATATGCACATCGCTGTGGGGAATTCCTTTAATACTTCCTCAGGAATCATGTAAACCGGTGAAAAAGCACAGTATTCTGAGCTTCCCCGCCGGAAAAACGGCGGAACCCCATGACTTGTTTCCGTTGGCAATAATTGCGCAGCCAGCTATCCATTCATCAATCAGCATGTTCAGCTGCTGTGCAATGTTGAGCTGCCGGAGAACATTCCGGCGGGGTATTTGTCCTCCTTTTTCCGGCGGGGAGGGTAAATAGGACAGGCTGGGATCAGCCAAAATGATAGGCTATAGCTGATATTTCGCATATAGGGAAATTCCTCTCTATTCCATGTGTAAATAGCTTCATGCATCTGGCTAATCAGAGTTCCTCGTGGGGCGTTGCGCTGGCTGCTCTTCTCCCCCGCAGCTCCACACTGAAAATCCGGGGTTGCCCCGGCGGACTCTAGCTTATAAGATCGACCATCCGTGAGTGGATCAAGTTGTTTAGAATGAGGTGGAAAATTATTCCTACCACTGCTATCAGGATGCGATTTTGCCGCTAAACTTGCTTTTCTTTTGAAGACGTCTACCTGTATCCTTGTCAACTCCGCTGCGGCCTTGAGCAGCTGACCACGGCCAGAGTCTCAAAAATGAAAGCTAACGGTCCATTTTTACCAGAGGACACTTTCTAGTACACTAGCCAATTTTATCTTATTTTCTCTCTTTCCTTATGGCGTTCAATCCAGAATTGTCTCCCATTCTTTTGCAAAGAAAGCTTGATGAATGTCGCCGTTATCATGCTTCCCCTTCTAGAGACCGTCACTAGATGGAAATTGCATGGATTGACGTAGCCCAGCTGGCATGTTCCCAGCAACTGGGCATTTCAATGTAAGCCTCTAAGCCATTTTCTATGGCGCTTGTGCGTTTGGGCTTCAACTGTCTTGATCAATGCCTCAAAAGTAACGAGGCAAATAGATGCAGAACAAGTGTTCGCGGTCGAAGCTTGTCCTCTTTCCTATCTGAAAATACCATACCTGGATTTTGAAGATATGCAAACTTGATATCTACACCACCATGGACGAAAAGCTTGTGCAACAAGCTATCTACAGAGCGAGCAATTCTATTCAACAGAGACCAAACATAATTATCAGCTTGACTGAATTGATAATTCGTCGGATTTTCTCATGCCCAGGTTCTCGCAAAGCGGTTAGGGCAGCGAAAGCACGTGATATCTACATTTCGCCCCGATATACTCATGATAACTCCTTTTCAGAGAGGTTATGAACACTGTTTTATATTCTTTCAAGTCTACCGACTTGAATACATTGACAGATAATAATCTGGTGGCTCGCTTTTTATTTCCTTCGTCCAATCCGGATTGTTACAGGTCGAACGGCTACGTGCATATATTTGAGGCGAAGCTGCAACCTAAAACCTCCTAGCTATATATAAGGCAGCTTTGGCAACAGGGCCATATGACAGATAAATGACGCAAGAGAGAGACTATGGATTCAATTGGTCGAGGTATTCACAGTCACACAACTACATCTTTAATTTCGAGAGAAAGCATCCAATGACTGACCAACAGACTGGTTTCCCTCCACGTCCCTTGAGCTTAATCTTAAATATAGCACAGCAGGAAGGGGAATGAAAGCGAGCCGGCCAGCCTCTGAAGTGAGCACATTGTGTACCTGCGGATACCCCTGGACGGCCCTCCCAGTCAGACCTTACACATTACCTCCCCTATCCACCTACATTTTGGAAAACCAAAGTGGGAGGTATGAATACTTCTGCAAACTTATTAAGTCGGACAGATACCATGCGACTTGAGGAAGTCTCCCATGCTAGCGATGCAGTTCATGCATGGGCACGCCTAAATTGAAAAGAACATGTCAGTTTTTTCCCCATAAGAAACATGCTGTGACTGGGTTTCCACAAACCGCTTGAGCCCCTCCCGTCATGCAACCAAGGACAGCATTCGGGTCCTGATTGACCATCCCCAAGGCGGTGCAACCCGCGCTTGCGATGACAGCTGCACAGTTAAACATGTTGCAGTCGTTTTGCATGGCATAGATGATCGCCTGCGCTACAATTTCCCTCTCTAAACATAAAAGAATTAGCAAACACAAAGAATGACCTCATAGGGGAAACGGGCGGAAATGGAATGGAAGCTATACCATTCATACCGTTTGGGAGATCCTTCATGGCCTTTGAGGCTCCCATGTTCATATTCATATCCATATCCATATCCATATTCATATTTGGGGCAGCGACAGCCATCGTCGCCAGAGCCGGGAGGAGTACTTTGATGATGTTGAAGCGCATTATCTCGACTTGCGATTTTTCTAATGTCTCAGGATACTTATGTATTCGAAAAATTTTGGGTCGGTGAGTAAAGCCTCTCGAGCAAAATATGATAGAAAATACTAAGCAATAGAATAAAATCTGCTTTGATGAAGAGAGAAAAAAAGGCTCTGGTGAGAGACAGACTCAAGACAGGTTTATATAGACAACGATCGATCACAAGCAGATGAAGCTCCTGAAAACCTACCGTTTCACCAAGCCGTCAGAGCTCCAAAGCTTGTCACCTCACGCTCCAAGACATGCAACTCTGTGATACATACGGAACACACCTACAGACACGGATAGAAGCTATCTCCTCTAATCTTGAAGAAACTGATCAGAGCAGATATCCGTTGGCGGGTAGCAACGCTCAGACACTATACCAACACAAATTGCCCGGTTAGGTACATACTTTCATTTTATTTTATTCTCGAATTTCGACCAGTCGCATCGTCGATCTCGATTTCCGTTTTGTTGATTCGTCAAGTTGCGACTGCCGCACCTCTCACAACCCCTGCAGAAGCCCCTTCGATGCTCCCCAAAAATACAACATCATAATCCGTTTACGGTGATAAAGCTCCGTATCTGCTTGTGTGTAGAACGTGAGATGGTCCTACATCGGCTTCAATTACTTGCTCCTACTTACCTACCTACGGACCAGGCACATGCTAAGCGCAATACTGTCGATACCCAGTTGATTAAATTTATCTATGTATGTTCCCTTGGACGAGAGTCTAATCAAAATCGACTGTTCGAGAACCGGTATAGAAGCTACACGCCGACCTACCTACTGGGGACCAGAACGCTTGTAGAAATATCGGGTACCAACCGCCCCGAGGCCAGACCTCACAAAGTCGTACATAACTCGGCTAGGCACAATATATACCTGACAGGTAGGTAGCTAGGAGACGGATGTTACCTCGGGACAGCCTCACCATTGACTGAAGTATCATCCGTCGCGGCCAGTAAGTACTCCGTATGCCCCTCTTTCGTCCTTTTCTCTACAGGACGTATGTACTGTACGGACACACCAGAGTACCGCTGTGTGTGTGCGGTTTCTAGGTTCAAAATTAGGAAATAGTGAGGTAATATTCGCATTTATCTGAACGGTTCTAAATTATAGCAAAGAAAAAGGAAAGGAAAAAGATAGATATACTTCTAGCTAGAGGAAGATTTGAATCGTACTATTTCGTAGATATACCTATCAAGATACCTAAATTTTCATACATATCCTTGAGTGATTTTAGGTAGTAGTGACCACATCAGATCCCCTCTCCCTTCAGCATATAAAATACCGGATCTGTTTTTTTTTTGTTTGCCTGAAGGTCGAAGATCAAAACTCCACCATCCGAAAAATAAAAAGACAACTTGGATGAAACAAGTCGAACAGAGATAAAAGAAGAAAAACAAAAAAAATTTAACAAGAAAGAGATATTTATAAGCTCATCCCCCATGGGAAATTTAGTGATTCTAGGTGACAGTACCAGCACCGACTATCTACCGCTTTAAGTCGAGGAACACTAATATGACATGATGTGCGCTAGCTAACGATCTATCTACTGCTGATGACGCAGAACTAACTACACTAGATCTAGAAAAAACTTACATCATATCATGCTGATCCTACATAGCTGCCCGTTTGAGGTCCTTTCCTTTCCTTTTCTTTGACAGCTAGGTATTGATAGCTTAGGGAATTTCCATTCTGCAACTGCTAGAAGCTAGGTACATGCATATCTATAGAGCCTACCTGATGAGACCTACCTACGTAGCCGAAACGTACAGTACAGGAGATCGAGGTCGCCTAGGTCTAAGCTCTTACCCCTGCCCTGGTCTGACGAGGTGTGTATGTATACCGATTCGACGCGGAGATGACTTGCATGCTAAATTTAGGTAATCTGCATGAAGTTATAGCCGATCGAGGAACTTTTAAGAACTGCAGTCTTTGCCTCTTTTTCGTTCGGGTTAGCTGTAGGTATGTGACGGGTGGCTGTAGATGAAGCCGTTCTTTCAAGTTCAGGTTTTTTGTTCTAACTCGGTCCTGTGCGTTAGTATGTACACTGTGTATAGTACATCACAGGCCGTATGTATAGTTTGATTTGAATTCGTTTTGCAGAATTACATACTTACTCTTTTTGTTTACTGTGCGCCCCGTACTCTTCATGCTATTTACGTGTCTTTTGTTGGAAATAGAGACAAAGATGTCGATGAATGAATGAATAAAATGAGATGAAACAAGGATGGGAGTGCTATATATGGCTAATTTAGTAATATGGTTAGTTTCTTTGAGTGCGGCTATCAGAGAAAGAAGCTTGTGTTTTAGCATCGACACTTTATTCCTGACAAGAGATGCGTGAGATGGAGAGAGAGAAGTGTATAGATCTAGTTGAATTTAAGACCAGGGTGATAGAGAGAGTGGAAGCTAAGCTCTTAGAAGTATGCGCACAGGAAGTGTACCCTAACCACGCAGACCTACAGAGCACAGGGATCCAGGGTAAAGGGGCACTTCTATACGTACAGGCTTTTTAAGTGGTAAGCCCCTTCATGCAAAGTCGATGCATCTACAACCTAGGATTTTGGCAGGTCTGGGCCGGGATCCTCGTCCAGCCGGCTGCATCTCCGCAGGACAAGTCACAACCTTGAACCAGCCCATTGCAGGCCCCTTGCATAAACGACCTTCTGGAAGCTCGCAGAGAAGCAAAGACTAACCAGAAAAAATAAAAAGCACCATACTCGTCACATCTTCAGGCAAGCGCGGTGTGTGTGTGTGTGTGTGCATCAGAAAGGCGGGCGCGGAGTGGAGCCCCGGCCCCCGTAAGCCAATTTTAATAATTCATTTCTGACCGCCTGCGGCGAAAGGGGGATCAGGATCACAACCTTATTCGCGGCTATTCTTGTCGAAGGATTTGGGACAAGAAAGTGTGAGAGAGGATGCTGGGTCCCAACCCAGGCCCACCGTTGTATCCGTGGGTTGCGTTTTCTGGGGAGGGACGGTGCCCACTATCCAGGTACGAGGTATAGTCAAGAGAGAGAGAACCTGACAAAAAAAAAAATCATGCCGACATCAAAGAACTGTTCATGTGCTGTAAGGTGCCAACAGACCGACCGCCTGGGAGAACCAGGGCGTCCAGGTGGACCAAGGCTGCAAGGCAGCGTGTGATACAGAGAGAAGAGTCGGCAGATGCCGCGTTCAGCCTTCTGCCGGTTCCGTGGCTGGTACTGGAGAACTCTCCACAGTAAAGCGACGACCTCGGGCTGGAGGAGAAACGGGCCGCGCACAGATTGGCTGAAGAAAGGCTTCACGAGAGCTCATCTCCGTTGGGCTCAGCCTGAGGAGCCTCACGGCCGCTTGGGGAGAGCCTGAGCAAGGAGTCCGCGTTCGTTGCTTTCCTCGGCCCGCGCAGCGCTGCCCTGAACCCTGGAACCGACGAAACACGGCGCCACCTCCTGGTGCTATTAGTTATTATTCTCTTGGAAGTACAGCTGTGACAGTGTAGATGCTATAGATCTTTTCCAAGGGGGCACGGTGGAAGACGTTCCAGACGTTGTGCTTGTTGCACGGAAGATAGCCGAACATCTTTATTATCTTCTGTTCTATCTGTCTGTCCAACCCCCCTGGCGAACAAGCCGCATTCCCGCGACGACGCTCACGGCCAAGCTAGTCGTGCTGACAGCCATCTTGGTCTCTTGTCTCGCCTTTGCAGGCTGCGCCGCCCTACCGTCTCCCCCGCCTGATTTGCTACCTGTGCCCAAGCGCCCTCAATTTCCTGTTTTACCTTCTTGCTAACGCTGTCGTGTCGGCCGGCTCTCGTTTTCTCCTCTACGGACGACATTTTGAACTTCTTCCCCCAGTGTCACCTCCGGCCCTTCTGCTGCTGCAACCACCGACGACCCCATCCATCCCCCCGCACCAGTCGTTCATTCGGGACACTCGTTTTTCTGCCACTTTCGCTTTTCACTCCATCGAGAACGCCGTTGCGGGGAGGTCCTGCTACATACTACAGTGAACTTGGCGCCGGGTGGTCGCCGTCCGTCTTCCACCGCGGTTTAAGGGAAAGTGAAAGCCGGTCATCATCGCGGGGACAGCGACGACGAATATCAGATCGGCTCTGACGGTCTCTTCTTCGACCCTTCACCATGGGTTCCACCCAATTCGGTAATTTTCATGTGAGTCGGGATCAAAATCTAGGTAAATGCGCGGTATGAGGGGACTGACTCATGGTTGTGGGCAACAGGACTTTTGTCGAGATTCTACACTACCAATATGCAACGTACGTTCTGATCCGATCCAGACACCGTCGAAGCGGTTGAGAAGCTGCGATGGACGACGAAATTGTAAAGGGAATTGATGACTGAAATGTTGCTGTGGGATGTAGTTATTCGTCGACGATAATCAACCACCCAACCTCAAGTACGGAGGCTGCGTCCTCCGAGGCATCGATCTCGGCAATGACAGAAATCTGAGCAATCTCGGTGCGGTGGACTTCGCTTGGGAGACTGGATCTAGATCGGGATGCTGATGGCGTCGTAGGATCGATCTTGCTGGCATTCATTGCAATAGTCGTCTCAGCTTTTCTATTATGGAGATCAGAGAAGAAGAAGGCTGCGGTGGGACGAAGGTACGCATGCAGAATATACAGTTTGAATGCGGTTTGGCTATCATACAGTGGATGCTGACCATGCTGCTCAACAGAGAGATACAAATATTTCTAATTGGCTTCATAGTAATGCAGATTTGCGAGATATTCACAATTGGCGGCTTTCCACTGGATGATGCCGTTCGGAAGGTTAGTCCCGGCGTGCAAGTGGCCCGTGGGTGTAATGTTCTGACGCTTCTGTCCAGGGATTTACGGCCGTCCATGTAGCGGCCATTACGGCGACGTGCTGGGTCCTCTTTCTGAATGCTCTCGTTGGCTTCCAGTTCCTCGACGACGGCACTCCCATCTCCGTCGGGCTGTTCCTGAGTTCTGCGCTGGTTCTCTTCATCGGCACCGGCTACATCGCTCTGGACACGGCTTTCAGCTGGACAGGCCACTTCGACTCGAGTCTGACGGGCGAGAATCACCGGAGTATAGCACTCTACATCCTCTGCCTGCTCTTCCCACTCGTTTGTCTCGTCGCTTTCTATGTCCTTGAATCCATACTCGTCATCCGAATCCTTGGAGAGACCAGACCAATGCGTACGTATTCCCCGCGACATTCCGGAACTTCGCTGCACAGCCCCGCATGCCAACCCTAGAAATCGGGGCAACTAAAACCTCCCCCATGACATGATTCGTCCCGATTACACAAGGGTACTAGTTGTCGAATATTTTCTAACATGCGTTATAAATAGTATACCTCACTGCCGCCGCTCTGCTCTTCGCAATCGGCCAGATCTTTACCTTCGTCATCAGCACCCACATCTGCCAGGGCACCGATGGGAAAATCAACGGTGCGCTCTTCGAGACGTTCTTCACGCTGCTATCTGTTGTGATGGTCTGGATCTTCTGGAGCAGCATAACAGAGGATGACTGGCCGATGCCGATGCCCGTCACCGGCGGAAGATACAACTGACCCGGTTGACCGTCGGGCCCCATAGTTCGAGAGAATCTCGATGATGTCATATTACGTTACCTTTGCGGCTTGCGCGCGTTGGTTTTGGTTTCTTTTCTAGTCGATCGCTTTGCCCGTCTATTATTCTTCGATGATTCACCCAACTCTTGAGATACCCGATGCGATACAGTCCTTTCCCCCACATTTGTACACGGGTACAAAAAGCCTTTTTGACGTTGACGACACGCATGGTGGCCTCAGTCGTGGGCCTTAGTCATTTATCTGGCGGGGAGGAGGAAAAAACGGGGGAAGGCCCATTTACGTTTTGTGATATGATAACTCCATCTTATGCTTCACGCCTTTATGTTATGTCTCCGGTCCGCGCCATGCCATCATGCTATGCTATGTCCTTTGAAGATTTTTTTTTCTCTGACTTCGATCTCTCCACATTATGTTATACCCACTATTGCAATACACCTGAATACCGTACTTAACGTGCTGCATGTCATCAATCACGCACATATCCTGTCCTGTCAGATACAGATACAGATCAGAGTTCTTTTCCAGAGAGATAAGATAAAGATGGGCTAAGATACCTTGTTGTTAATTAGTTTTAGTCAAGTTAGCCAGCGCTTATTATTTGATCATATCATCATCGGAAGATGAAGATGAGATGATCTGAAATGATTCTTTTGAAGAGTTCCTGGAACTCGCAATTCAAAGACTGACATATTGACGTTATCATATCTGTTGTATCTGATCCTTTTTTTTACCGATGTTAATGTTTTTTTTGTCTTTATCTTGGTGCTCTCGAATGAGATGAGACGAGATGAGACAGTGTAATTATTGCAATGAATCTGAATATATAAGATGTGTGTACTGTGCCCAATCGATGATAATTAATTAGCGGAACTGTTGGTGCTGGTGGGACTACCTATGTCCACAGACAACTATACAACATGTCTAGAAATGAAATGAAAAATGACTCTTGAAATCCTGATCGTATCTAGATAGATGGGTAGATAGGTACTTGATTGGCTAGGTAGGTATTTTAGCTGTGTAGTAATGAGAGATGTGGCCATTTGATTTATCGTTTATTGTCGCGGTTTGGCTGGAGTCCTGACATATATGCACCATCCTATTCCTATCCGTGGTGATAGTATGGTATGGTATGGTGATACTGCTGTTTATTATTAAACTAAACTGTGTAAAATTTTAATTTTAATATTACTGTTGATTACATTCGTTTTCTTGTTGAATAAGCAACTCGTTTTTTTATATATATATATTGCAATGATTACATAGGTAGGTGTATTCTGTCGTTTCATGATTACTGCTCCCATTACCCATTACCTCCTACTGCGGGAAGACAAACAGCCTTTATCATCCCCAAGAACCCACATAAACTCTATCTTCAGTATGAGTGAGTTGAGTGAGAGGACTGCACCTCCTTAGCAAACGTCCTCAACGTGCACGTCCTTCCCGTCATGCTCGCCCAGGTCCAGCTTCAACGTGCGCCCGAATAGTTCTAGTAGCATCTCGAAGCAGACCTTCGAGATAGCCGGGTCGTACCGGCCTTTGCTAAATTCGTCGCGGATGAAGGCGTCTGTTTCACTCTGTAGTTAGTGTACCGCCTTCTGTCATGATTATATAGCCATCTGTTGTGTATGTACGAGAGAAGAAGAGGGGAGGGGAAGGAACGTACGCTGCGCCCAAGCGACCTCGTAAAAGCTGAACAGCACACCCTTCTCGTGGAGCGTCTTGCGGATCAGGTCGCGTCCCTCGGGCGGGACGTGGGTGTCGTTTTTGCCGAAGATCTGGACGGATCAAGTCAATTAATTAAAACCATGGTTCCAATCACATGAACACCTAATCAATTGAATCAATGAGTGAATGGCTCGACCTTGAACTTACCATGATCAGTTCTCCCTTGATATCCCCCGCCCTGGCTAGGCTGTCATCGTTCTTCCCCTCCCCGAGCGTGTGGCTGTGGATGTCCGTCGCGAAGTAGCACACCGAGGCCTTGACCCGGCTGTCGAGCGCGCAGCGGTACGCGAGGTGTCCGCCCAGACACATGCCCGTGGCGCCGATCCGGCCGTTGCAGGTTGGCAGAGAGAGGAGGTAGTCGACGGTGAGGGAGGCATCTTCGTCGTAGGCGGAGAGTTTCTATACACATACCCGTTTCAGTTCAATGCAATACTTTTTTTTGCTTCGGTTAAGAATAGTGCTTTACATACCTTGCTGACCTTCCACAGATTCCCCTTGTCCGTGTCTTCGGCATTGTACTTCAATGGTTCTGGGCCCGTGAATTCGTGGTAGCTCGATGGCGCGGCGCAGATGTAGCCCTGGCCTGCGATCTGGCGGGCAAATCGCGCCACGGGGCCGGTGACTGTTCGTGAGTTAGTAGGGCATACGGAGATGGCGTCGTACTCATGAGACGAACAACAGAACAAAACACATAGAGTCAGTTGTGTGAGAAGAAGCGTATAGCGTTTGGAAGAGGGATAGTAGCAGAGCTCAAGAACTACTACTTGCAAATCAACAAGATATGGAAGAAGAAGGAAATTGACAGATGCACAGTTTATTCTGGTAAAAAGCACTTATAGTGAGCTGCTATTTGCAATGAAAGCGCAGATAGATGGCACATCCAATGAGAAAAAGTACAGAATGAGATCCTATTCGTTTGAACAGAAAATGATGACTGATTTCTCCGTGCAAAATGGATAGTCCAGGAGCGCAACTAAAGCATGTATACAATAAAAACAATATAAATATAAATGTAAACTTACCCTGGTAAATCTCACTAAACACCACTACACCCGGGAACCGAGCCTTAGGATATCCGGGGATAGTGGGGTGGAAGACGTATATGCCTGTAGCAGGAAAAGCACATCAGCGAGATACGCTCCTCTTCGCACCACGATCTGCACAATCAATTGTTATGGAGTAAAAGCATTACGCTGCTTAGAGGGGAGGATATATGGGATATGTATAGTACTCACGCATGTCCCCGCCCGCTTTGATCGGGACGTCGTGGAAGGATTCCTGGACCAACATGATTATTGGGTGTGGATGTGTCTGAAGCTTAACCCCTCGTTAACGGTTAGTACCTTGGGATGAGCTCGATGTTGGTCTTGATGATTTTATGCAGTCTTCTGGATGGGAAGTACGGAGTACAATAGAGGAAGCTCATCTGACTGGCTTAGAAGGGCACCTCACTCTTTGTGGGGAGAAACAAGCGAGATGTTCTAAAATACTCCGTAGTACCTCCATGCAAACATTATTGGCGATTCATCATCATTGCTACGTTCCACTTTGAGTCTGTGTTCTTGAGTTTTGCTTTTTACTTTCTTTCTAACGAGCATATCTGCAATGTCCAATTGGTAGAATTATGGCTTTAATTCTGGAATCGATACACGATACCTGGTGCTTTTGAGGAGGCCACCGGTCTGCTTCTTGGCAGTCCCACCTA
>NW_027192531.1:23793-127977 GCF_041956765.1 Thermoascus crustaceus | reverse complement strand
AAGACTAGGAAGATAAGCCCATTTTGTGGTAAATGATGCGCCGGTGGCGGGAATCGAACCCACGATCTCCATGCTAGGGGTGGGCAGGTCACCCTTTCGCTGTTGGAGGCCGCCTCGGTGTGCTTACCACTACACAACCGCTGCCGGCTGGCAGTCCCACCTATCTCCTGAGGACTCGATGAATCGACGACAATTTTCTATAGCAAAAGCTACGGAGTACGTGACCCATCTTTCTTTAGATTCTAATATTGGAACCTTAAAATCATCAGGCTCAATATAAATCAGGCCCAAGCACAGTATAGAGATAGGCATGGAGGTGCGAATATATATAGTCCAGTCGTTTAGATCTTAGATCTATGCTTACTGACAATGGAAGAATCATCTGATGAATCTTGAAGATCAATATAGATCTCTCACGTGGCTTGACCACTTTTGAAGAAAGATTGACGATGTTCCACCCGACACGTAACATTATTAAAAAAACATGTCAAGAGGCGTGTTTTCCTAAAAAGGAAAATAATCTACGTCTCCATTTGGGTTGAATCCGAGAACTTGGGCCACCTAGCGGTGATCGCTAGTGGCACGCTAGCGACAAGGAACGAAATCTGATCTCTTGAGTCTTCGACTTTACCTCCTGAACTGAATCGAATTCTTAACAGGAGGACCTGGAAAGCATTGATACGTGGACGTTGATGCATAGGCGAATAGGGACACCGTGCAGTTCCATCTATCCCGGACCCTGTCACCCCTCTTTGCTTGACTAGTGTCTTCTCCCATAGTAAGTGTCCTGTTTCTAATTTTCCGGATGACATTTTTTATTTGTCCTTTTCTAAAAGAATAAATTGGTTTTTGGCAAAATCTTTCTTCCGATCATATTTGCTATTCAGTCGATCCTTCTAAATGCTTCTGATTGCATTGTTACTAAAAGTACGATAGATAGTTTGCACGACCAGGCGTCCCAAGGTATGCCTTGGCACCTCTGCTGCAAGTTGTTGGCCTCTACGTAGTACATGTTCAAAATTTACAAACTTCTGAACTGTATGTTAAATATCTACAACTCACAGTACTCCCTCAGCACAACCGTATGCATAACATTCAGGATCTATCTAAGGATGGCAAACTCTACTTCAATTCTCAAAGAGCGGCAGCCGTGGTACTTCAAGCTGCTCCGCTACGTCGACAGAGATGAACGGAAGCGGGTCATTCCTTTGGAGGTTCTCAACCTGAGCATGATGCGTACTGGCAGCATGTGTATGTCGTTTTTCCTGTCATTCTTTCATCGTGGTGTTTCTTCAAAGCTATATCCCATTACCTATGTTGTCCAGAGTCTCAATCTAATCTACATACCTACTCTTGTTGTCTGCTCCCTGCTTAATCCCCTCCCTGAATGCCTTCTATTCCATTCCAGTTATTTCTAAACCCAGGTCTAACCCATATCCCAGCAATGCAACGCGCCCTCGAAATCCTCGGGATTCCCACCTACCATATGAACGTAGTCCTCACCCGCCCGAGCGACGTCCCACTCTGGTCTGAGGCCCTGGATGCTAAGTTCTACGGCAAAGGCAAGCGGTACGGCCGCGAAGAGTGGGACAAGCTGGTCGGCGAGTTCGGCGCGCTGAGCGACACTCCGGTGCTCGCGTTCGCGGAGGACCTGGTCGAGGCGTACCCGGAGGCGAAGGTGATCCTCGTCGAAAGGGATCCGGAGGAGTGGAAGAGGAGTTTCGAGGGGATCATAAAGGCGTGCTGGGATCCGACGACACATTTCATTGCCAAGTGAGTGAGACAGTCTTTCTTTCATCCCTTGTCCTTACCCCTGTCCCTGTGCACTAAAGTTTGTGTTTTGCGCCTCTCTTTCCTTTTCTTTGTTGCTGGTTGCTGGTTGCCGTGTTTGCTGCGCCCCCTCTTTCATTATCATTTTTTCTTTCTCACATAGAGAGGCAATTTCACCGATAGAAAACCCCCTTACTAACTATCCGCGAAAACAAAAGCCTCGACAGCTGGTGGCTCGGCCCCATCTGAGACATGTCCATGCGCTGGGTCCGCGGCTGGTTCGACAGCCACTCGGAGCGCGAGATGCGCGAAAAGGCCATCCAGAAGTACAAAGAGCACTACGCGCTCGTGCGCAGAGTGACGCCGCCGGAGCGCCTGCTGGAGTACAAGCTGGGCAGCGGATGGGAGCCGCTGTGCGAGTTCCTGGGCAAGCCGGTTCCCGAAGGTGTACCGTTCCCCCACGTCAACGACAGTAGTAGTTTGCGGGAGTTGCTTGGACTCGTGTCGAGAAGGGGCGCAGGTAATGTTTGGAAGGCGATTCTGATGTTGGTTGCGGCGCCTGCAGTGGTGGCTTGGGTTGTGTATCGGTGCCTATGAATGGGTGATTCATTGGGTTGGGATGTTCGTTTGTGTCTAGGAGTCGGGAGGTGGGTATTTTTATAGAGTCTGTATTATGTCAATAGAGCCTATAGATTGATATATAGATAGCTAGATGGTTAGATCTACTGTACAGTAACATAGGGACAGGGTCTCAGCCATTAGGGCAGCAGACGATCCGCCCCACGATTATACGGAGATAGTACTACCCGTATCCTACAGACGCCTAAAACCGGCATCAAATGCAAATATACAGAAAGAGGGGTTGTTAGTATGATGACCCCAGTTTAAGACGGGGTTATATTTCATTTTTGCCTACATCGGTTTCAGAATCATGGGAAGTATACGAACAGAGAACCTGGTCAGTCTTATTGCAATTATGGTCCAGCCAAGATACCGTATAAGAGTCCCTTGAGCGCCTATAGGCTCGTCAATTAGGCACAATCAATTCATGAAACCCTATTAGTTGTTTGTAATATTATGTATGGCGTTAATGGGGAAACATCACCCCATGCCTTTTATTCTTATCAAATGAAGCACAAATTTCCAGACAGATGAGTATGTTTCCGGAGAGGGAATGACAAGAGTTAGGAATCACAAGGATCGAATAGGACAGAGTTTGAAACAGTGTACCAGATTTTCCGGTTTCATTGAGAAATTGTCGGTACCAGACCGGATATCACATCAGCCAATCATTCCCTCTCGTCACTTTTATTGCTTTCCAAGGGCTCAGGTTTCTGCTCTTCCGGAGAAACAAGAATATCGGACAAGCCCGATACGTAGCGCGGGCGGGTCAGATCCTCCGTCGGGTCCTCAGAAATATCAGAGAGCGGAGAACTCAAATCACTATGGTGGTGCTGATGGGTGGGCCGCGATGGCCGCGAATCGTTGGAAGAGGTGGCACTGGTTCTGTCACCAGGCTGCTGGTCCTGCGTGCTGAGAACGCCGTCCAGGGAGGGCGAATAGCTTGCTTGTCGAAGCGGAGATTGGTTTTCCGCGCTGTTGTAATCCGTTGCTAGTTCGACACGCCCTCCAGTATTTGCTGAAGGAATGGTTTTATTAGCTATCTTATCTTCAAACAAAGGATAAATGATATGTCAACGCGGATCTACACGTACAGTCCAGCTCATGCACTTGCAAACTACCGGCCTCATATGTACCAGAGCTCGGGGACTTAGCTCTCCCAGACGCACCACCGTCTGACAATGTTCCCCCTGAAAAATGCTTCTCATTTGCTCCGAGTTCTGTCGAAGTCGCTATCGTGGAGCCTCTCGGAGGGGACACATGAGTACCAGATATCCATTTGAAGATTCGCATCCGGCTGTTCGCTCCGTCAGACGTAGTGGACCCGTAGGTACTTTTATACCGGCGCCGTCGGTAAAGGAACCAGCCGATAACCAACGCGGCTATAACGATAAGAGCAAGAATAACGCCAAGAACAGGTCCAACCCAGTTTGGCAATCCGCTTCCATGGGAGTTGCCATCGGGCTTTGGTACGGTACTTGGGGTTGATGTGCTCGAGGCCAGCTTATATGGATAGTAGGTTTGGATAGGTTTGGTGTATTTGGATGAAAATACAGTCCGAAGAGCATCATCATTCCAAGACGATGGGGCTGTTTTCGTAGCGCCACCTTTGGAGCTATGGAAGTTAGTCAACATTCAGGAAGCATCGATTTGGGACGCCTTACTCTCCTCCTATTTGAGCAGTGACAAGAGCTGGTACCTCGTATGGACTCCAATGCTCTGGGTTGTAAGAGTCCTGGAATCGAAGGGAATTCAAATTGAAAACCTGGATAATGCCCCCGCCTACACACCTTGTAGGGTCGATGTTGATGCCGCCGAGAACGAACATTTGATCTGGATACACCTTCACACACTTGTGTCCGCTCCGACCATGGCCTTGCTCTCCAGTATACGCCTTGATCCAAGTGAACGATGGGACAGATAGGATGTATACATCGTCAGATGGAGGATCCTTTAGGTCTAGTCCGTCGTATCCTCCGTAGATATACACGTTGTAGGAGCTCCCGTCTGTCGCTGCCGCTACCACAGAACAGAAGAGGGTCAACTGGGGTGGAATATCGCCAGTAGTGTTTTGCATGTACCTAAATGTGGTCAGCACAACTGATGGTACTGCACATCGAACGTTGTGTCGTACCATCTTTTATTCGCAACGTCATAGACAGGGAGTGTTTGCATGAAAGTAGGACTAGTTTTCTTCTGCAACGGGTGAGAGACAGCTCACTGAAGAAGAGGAGCAAACATACACTTTCTGCTTTTTGAGATGCTGTTAGGTTGTGTGATTCCCAACTCTCCGGATATATGACACCTCCAATAGCGATCAGGATTCCAGATTCAGAGACAGGGATCCAGACCAGTTCAGCGCTGGCTCTGCCGGGAACATCATCAGGTAACGTATCAATTTTCCATGTTTCCTCTCTCATTACCGACATGTCAACAGTGACCAGTGTATTTGCGGTGATGTTTGCGGATTCGTTGTCATCCCAACACGGCCCCCAATCTTTCGCGTGCATTCCGCTGAAATAGAAACCAAGATTCTCACTGGGGGCAGAGACGCCAGCACCGTCGGTCACAAAGGTGGTTACATTGGAGGGTAGTGATCGGTAATAGAAGCCTGCTTTCCAATTTGGTTTTTCTGGTCCCCACTGGTATGCTTCATATGCTATTACTCTGTCTGGAGGTGGCGGGGCCTGGGAGTCTGTAAGGGCAGTAGCGCCACTAAATTCTATTATCAGTATTCGAAGTAAAAGCGATTTCTTCAAAATAACCTTACCCATAGACAATGTACTCGCCATCATTTGCAAACATTACCCCATCCCTATAACCAGGGGCAAGACCACTGCTGGCGAGTTCGCCGGTCTGGGAACGCTGCGTAAATAATTTCGTAAGATTTGTTGACTTAGTATCGAAGGGAAGTCTCAGGCTGAGCTCATAGACGTTCCCATTCCGATTGTCCAAACCTAAATTGGTGTAAGGTATTATCTATCATAGCGCGAAGATAGACGTACCACCGCTTTGTGGTATGCCATATTGCCCATCAGATTTCCCCCTTTACTCTGGTCAGTCGCCTATCGAAGGTAGATAAGGAAATATCGTCTCAGGTAACGCACAATTGCCACCACAGATATCCTCCATCGAGGTATATTGTGTCGCGTATGATGTTTACTATTCTCAAAGCGTCAGCTGAGAAGGCCAATTAAAGCTCCTACTGCACCTGCATGATGTGAACATAGATGTTCTTACTCACCTCGAGGCTGCTCCCAAGTGCACATAGATTGATTGATTATACTCGAATAGTCGATCTGAGCAAATGCAACCTCCAAATGCGCAAGAACGACTATTCCGGTAAATAGATACAACCACATGGTGGAGGTAAAATCCTTCTATGCAGCAAAGAAACCCTTAACCAGCCGCGATGAGACAATTGCGAAAAGATATCGAAGTTGTTAATTCGGGAACTGAATACGAACGCCAACCGACCTGCTCCGGGATCATTGCTATCGCCTTTTTTTGCCTGCTGTCGCACTGTAGATCTTACCCGTCCAGTCTTTTGCCGTAAAACATGGAGCGGAGAGATCCAAAATCCAAAACAGCTAAATGGAAAGTAGCTGAGGCATTCAGAATGACAATCTTGTTCCCTCTGAGACCCAGTTTGCGGCTCTGGGACGTTTCCTGCCTAGGTACAGTGTACTCGCCTGGCAAATACCCTACACAAGAGGGATACAGCTAGCCTTGTTGGTCAAGCCAGAATGTCTGCCAGGAATGTGCCGTTCAGCTCTGATGGAAGGGTGTAGAATCCATAAGCGGCAAATACGGAGAAAAGGACATATGGCCACCTAAAGTTCCTCGCCTGCCACATAATCATCATATCCGATCGACTAACTTCTTGCTGGATGTGCTCTATACGAGGTCGCAGGTCAGAGTGGGCTCTGCAACCGAGGAGCCATCCCGTCTCCGATGGGCACCCTTGTCAGCACGGTGACGTGAACACAAATTTCAACATGATCAGGCCATAAACAAGCGCCATCTGGCCACACCCCCGTCGACGTGCATCGGGGATTGGCGTTGTGCTGCGATGTAATGTCAAACCCTGTCAAGCGGTCGGGTCAATCAGGCCGGCTGCCCTAACCCCAAACGGCATCCGATCGAGGCCTCCAGCCAGCTGCATTAGGTACCTAGGTACAGAGACTGGCATGTTTAGCGTCCTTGTCCTTTGTTTTCTCTCACTGCTGGACAAGGTCTTCCCCGGGCTCTGTCCACGCCTTCTGTATAGTACAGGTCTTGTCTTTCAGCGTGGAAGATTGTTGGTGGCTCATACCAGCACGTCGGAGGCAGAAAGCACAGCATCTCTACAAGCTACTACTACGGTGCCGATTCATCGAGTTCCAGAAAGGCGAAGCTCTCACTCCCTTTCCTGGGCACACAAAATAAAAAACCTCGAAGATACGCCCCTGGTGGGCCTGATGGACTGAATTGCTCCGAAGCCTTGCCTCTGTGGCTGTTTCTACCACTAACCGCAGCTCTAGACATGCCGGTTTGTCCTGATCAGGCAGTTGATAGGACGCCTTGTGCCAAGTATCAAGGATGGGATGGATACCTCCTATCTATACTGCTCCAGTAAAAGACGTGCCGCCAACTCCGAGGAGTAGGTGCCTAGACGGCGATGTGGAAGAAAGATCAACACCCTAGCAAATGCAACCCCGCTTTGCCAACGAGACTGGAGCCGCAGCAATATTGCACACATCTCATGTAGCTAACATGAGCTCGAGCAGCGTCCACCAATACTAAAACTTGCATGTGAGTATTATTCATAAATCTTAACGTCAATCTATTCTACAAACTTTTGTTTACTTCAGGCATCGATGCGTAGTTTCCAAAGACCTAAAGATATTACACTCTATTGGCAGCACAACACGCGCTAAAAGGAGCTGGAGTTGGCTGTAAGGAAAAGAGAAGTTTCCTATGTACTACATGAAATACTCACGCGATATTCTTACAATATATGATTCAGACGTAACCGTATCCCAGACAAGCCTGCGTTGTCGGCCTGTCTGGGTTCGCAGCCCTCCGTGCGGGGCATGGTGACCGCGCTGTGTACAGCAATGCACCCAGTACCGAGCAGATCCAACCTTTTAGTACTCTGTACAGAGAACAGCGGGGTCGTAGCTGAACTGGTCTGCAGCTGACTTCTACCCCCCTGCAATGGCACCCAAAAGCCCTGAGCGGCCAATGGCGGAAATTCCGCGCCGCATTATGACTGTTGCTGCTGCGCTTTATGTCTCTATTTTGTGATGAGGCTCAAGTAGACCTACACTGGTCTCAGTCTTCCGTGATGGCTGGAGAATCTGCATGGAGCTGTCCCCTGTGCTCCGTCACGGTTGCTTCTCGTTCAGTTTCCTCTACTCTTCCTCTGACTTTCTCCTGGTATTTCATACTGTCGTTAAAGATATTTGTCAATCGCCCATCTGTCGTTCGTTCAGTAGCGGCTATCTCGTTGGAAAAGGGATTGACTATCTCCTACCCATATTGTGAAGGTTCAGGTGACCTTCACCTGCCATGCGGTCCGATCTGGCCTCACTGGGCATGATTGCCTTACTTCCAGTCGTGGGTGCAGCAGTCACTTACGGTGGAATTCTCCCCGTGTTTAGCACTGAATTCAGCACCGAGTGGACTTCAGAATGGAGTACCGAATGGAGAACCGAATGGAGTACCGATTGGAGTACCGACTGGAGTACCGAATGGAGTACCGAATGGAGTACCGATTGGAGCACTCAACGGAGTACCGAATGCAGCACTGAATGGAGCACCGAAACCGAGACCACAGTTTATCGGACTGTGACCTACACTGAAACTTTCACCGAAACGCCAGTATATGGAAATACGACAACTGTTACTGTCTATGCGAGCGCTTGTCCTGTAAGTCAGTTGATCTTCCAACTCAAGTGTCTTATAGCACAAGATGAAAACCAAGTTATGGTCACTAACAGTGCACATCAGACTACCGCTGCTGTATCTAGGACAACTGAGACCACTACTGTAACCGGTATAGGTACAATAACTTCCCCTGGTACTACTGTCACCACAGTGAGCACTATACCTCCGAGCACGGTGACCCTTCCACCGAGTACAATTACCATCCCGGCTTTTACAACTACGACCACCACTACTTTGCCCCCTGAGACTATGACCCTTACTGGATCAATGACAAGTCGCCCAGCAATTACGGTGACGTCCACTATAACACTACCAGCTAGCACAAAAACACTGCCTGGAACAACTTCTACTGTTCCAGCAAAAACCGTCACAAAAACAGTTATCCTTCCTGGGAGCACTTCTACCGTTACGACAACCGCCATTGTTACAGCGCCTGGAGTAACTGTGACAGAACCTGGTAAGTTATTAGACATTGCGTTCCATTCATCTGCAACATACCTTATATATGAATTCACCCTTGTGAGATTGGCGTATTTGCACCAACAGACTCGGGTCCCCAAGCTCTTTCACTGTTGAAAACAAGGGAACCCTTGTCAGAAATACAGCCTGTTGTCCTTAATACTCCTTTTGCCCTGTTTAAAATTGACGAGAATGCTAATTATCACCACAGGTCCCACAAGTACGCTGAGCACCACAGTCACATCGGGGCTGTCAATCTGCTCAAGCCGCATTGTCAACCCGACATACACCCCAGTCGCACCTCTTCCGTCAGACTACGTTTGGGGTTGTCCGCCTGGTTATCTCTGTCATCCTCGGAAATCAGCCGCAGACGGTGACTGCAACTTCGAGGCGGGGCCCCCGGCGGACACGTACTACTGTAGCCCGGAGGAATGTATACCCAGCCCCAAGCTCCCCCCACCTCAGTACTGGGGTGAGCCCGTCGTGTCGCATGAGATTGGAAAATACAACGTGACACCCGGATATTTTAATCTTGATCCTACAAAGTTCGGTCTTGATTACAGCATCTTTGCATTCCCATACGGGAAAGAGCTTGGGAAGCGCAGTCCAGATTATATAAGATGGGGTAGATTTCTGCATCGGAGGCAAGCAAGTGGTGCACCCAAAATGCCAGGTACATGCTACGATGAATGCAACGACGCCATGGTCGAGGCGGAAAGCATGGGCTTATCATCTGCTCTCTGCCGCCTTAGCTCCGCATTCAAAAAAAACCTGAGCAGATGTGAAGGCTGCATTAAAGGACAATCAAATGGTGAGGTTACAATGGATGAATTGCCCGAGTTCCAGAAGTACACCTCCTACTGCGATCAATATCCTTCACAAACCCAGACACCTTCACCTGTGGAGACAGGGAAATCATTATCCAGCGAGACGCAGAAGGAAACACAGAGCACAACTACCAGCAAACAGACCACAACTTCCAGCAACTCAATGACAACCCCAACAAAAACAATAATAAATTCTACCAAGCCAAGCATGACGACAGAGACGCCATCTTTGTTGACCTCATCAGCCACGCCATCAAGCAGCGTTACCAGTGCAGGAGGTAGACAAAGCTCAGAAATCGACAGCAGTACACATACATCAATGGGAAGCACTCCCTTAGAGACTACTACTCATGCACCTACAACCTCACCAGTGGGGTCAGGAGGAGCACAAGGAACAGGTACACTTCCCGCACCTCCATCTACAACCTGGACTCCACCTACTTTCACCGGAGCGGGAAGTCTGAATGTAAGCCCGATCTCATCCAGCCAGATGCTCACACTCTCTGGTGTGCTGGGATGGTTTATAACTTTTTTTGGTCTCTTCTAAACGCCCCTAATTTCCATTTCCCTGAATCTTGTCTAAGAGACATCGATTCTGGTCCCTTATTCCATACCTACCAAGTGATTTTTTTTTCTCATGGAGATGATGATGATCCCATTTTATGATTGTACAGCCAAAACGTATGTGGCGGGCTTTATAATATTGATAATATTTTTTTTATTTTTTATTTTTTGCTCGCCAGAACTAATTTAATGCGTCCTCTGCTATGTCATTATCCTGGACCCCCCAAAAAGCACGCACAAATTGCAGAATCTGTCCCTAATCTTCGCGCCAAAAAAGGGAAAAATAAGGTTTATATAATCCATTCCCATTCAGCTAGCTTACCCCTTTTTTGTGCATATTTATCTGCAGGCACATAAAGTTGAACCCAGACGAGTACCACGAAGGTGATGACTGTGATGGTACCACTCATTTAGTCATATTAATAGAAATACCTAATCTTACTATCCTTTACTGGTTATCAATGTCTCACTTGATTGTTATGATTACTTCTCGGAAATAATCGGTATTCCAGTTGATCTTGTATCCATACCCGCTCCGTCATGCTTAGATACCTAGGTAGGTAGGTACTGGTATGTAGTATCTACCCCATGCAAGATTGGATCGATTTAAAAAGGAATAACGGCGGAAAGGCGAACCGGATTATCCATGCATCGACTACTGTATGTATATACATGAATACATGTACAACCGAGTCTACCATCAAGGTCGCACTACATGGGTGTACAGTGTAACAACTAAGACCATGAACCTACTGAACCATACAGATTTAGCGTATATAGCACAAATACTTGTTATCTAATTACACTTTTACTAAGTGCTTGTCTGTCGACAAGAGAAATTGGATTGAGAGTTGAATACCCCATCATTATCTCTCAAGCCAGCGACACAAGATCTTGATTATATCGCGTCTTACTCCTCCTCCTACAGACAGTAGCAGTGGCCTCATATCCCTGTTCAAACCAAGTCACTCTGTTTACCATGCCCCTAGCGGACAACGACTTGAACCGTTACACACTCCTCCAGGTCGTGTTCAACGGTTAATGGTATAGCGGGGTCTGTGTCTTCGGGCCAGCAAAGCTTAGGTATCTATCTGAACCTGAACCCGGGTACATAGATAGATAGATCACATCCAAGTCCTCGCGGATTTAATTAGCAACAGCAATTGATTCCGGGAATATAGTTCGGGAAGCAAACAAACACCAATCTCGGAAGAGAAGAAGACAGAAGAAAATAAACTTTCCAAATGGAAACGCCGTTCGATTTAACACTGCAGTAGAGAAAGGTTCATGCGGCTGTCCTGGATATGCAGAATCCAGGATCCAGAATGTGGGATGTAGACTGAATAGAAATCTAGGTTGCAGGATGAGGATTTGTTGACATAACTGGTAAGTATGTACCTGGTTACTTAACCCTTAACCTGGGTATGTACCACGTACTTACTAGTATTACTTAGCTACACCTTGGCCTTTGGGAGGGGAGCCATCTAGAAGTACTTTAGTTACCTAGCACCAAGAATATCTTAGCACGTGCATACAGCACAGCATCTTCATACTCTGAGCACCAGCAGGCAGAAACAAACAGTTCAAATAAATACAAAGACCCCAGCATCACATAATTACATACCTCAACTCTAGCAATTACCAATTCTAGCTGAACAAAATCCAAACCTACTATAAACGACTAACCTAAACCAAACTAGCACAGACAACTTGGCAACGCGCATTGATCCATTATCGCGGAAGAAAATACCTTATCTATCTATCTACCTAATTCAGAAGCAATGGCCAACTGACTGCCAACCTGCCAAGAGCGGACGACTTGGCCAACAAACATTGTGAGCACTGATCTGATGACATACATGCCAAGTACCGGTGTACTGTGCGCAGTACCACAGTTTGTGTCATTTAATGGGACACGGTCCACCCTTAGCCATTCTTAGGATCATTAGTGTCATAGGCAGACGATCTCTACTAGTTCAGGTGATATTTTCCGAATCGTTGGCGACCTCTGCACCTAATATGGATATATACCTACACTGCGTCGTTGCAGATGTTGGAGAGCATGGTACATATACAGTAGGATCTTCAGCAGCAGAACCAGTTAGTTCATCGGGCGGTCAGTCTTGAAACTTGGCTATAAACGGAAGGATAGGTAGATGGAAATGGGAATCAGAGATAGGTAGTTATCAATATTGTACTGCTGTATGCTGCATCCCAGACTTCAACATCGCAGTTAAAATAAAAGACGAAAGAAAGACTTGGAACGAGACTTTCATATATAATTCATTTATAACTTTTCAATCCTTCCTGATATTCCCTTTCACCTCTCGCAAATAGAACTAGCAACACAAATTCAAAATATTAAAACCCATGCTGCCAGCACGGTTCCATTCGAGACAGGTCAAAGAACAGCAAAAAAAGAAACACGTTAAAACACACAAAGCCGGAACGCGATTAGAAAGCGTAGCTGCAGTGCAACGGGGATAAAGGGGTAATCAGAGCATCCGGTAATATCCACACAGAATGCAACGCAAGATGACGTCGTCGTGGGATGAGAATGACATGCAGGAGAAAGTCTCCTATTATAATCATGTAAATTGTGAAGTAAAAAGCCGTTCCAGCTAGATCATGGAATAGATCGGACCAAGTGAAAAGCGGTACCGAAGCCGCTGATGTCTCTCATCTAGAAGACATACTGTGGATTAGGCGCGATTAGTGTACTGTCATTACTATAGAATAGGAAAGAATGGGCGCTTACGGGAATGAACAGATATGGCACCAGTCTCTCGTACTCAAGCCACGTCTCACCGTACTTATTGCGGCATCGCTCAATGTCACGCATCGCGCGGTGGGCAATCATAGCAGCGAAGAAGACCGGGTAGAACCAAGGGAAGGGGCTACCGAAACCGGTAATGAGACCCCAGTTCAAGGCAAAGTAAAGATCGCAGGTGTAGTGGATCTTGCGAGCCTTGCCATCTGAGGAATGGTTAGTAACCTGCTATACAGGGTACATGTGACGTATCAGAACCAGGGCTACGTACACCAACCGTCAATCAAGATCGTGGAACCATCAGCGGTCTTGAGAGTCTTGGGGTTCTCCAGGGTCTGCCACGGGAGCTGGGGAAAAGTGTTACGGAAGACCACGGTTCCTCGCTCCTGTTGGCGGAAACGGTTCTTCTGACTGTTGGTCGTGTCCCAGACCCAGTAGACAAAGAGGTACGCGAGGTACAGGACCACCAGGACAACCCGGTTCCAGCGGTACTCGGATGGGTCGTGGTTAGCCAGATAGATGGTGCAGTGACAGTAGGTCAGAGGGACACCGGCAAGGTTCCAGAAAATGAGCATAAATCCCCACTTTTCGTAATACATGTCCCTATCATGGATTAGAAGACGTATTTATAAAACCAGAACGGAGTCGGATTCTTACCAGGTTGAAACAATACATTCTTCGCCCTTCGAGCAGGCATTGGCATACAGGAAATGCGCCAGCAGAAGGAAGCCTACTTCGCCAGAGACATAGCCGTACATCTCGTATTGCCTCGCCGCGGCACCGAGGGTGATCAAGAACAGGATATACCAGGGGAGTCTGACCTCGAAGAACATCTTAAAGTCGAGGATACCGAACATGCGCGGGTTCAACTCCGCGCCCATGAAGAAGTCGTAGATCGGGTAGCCGGACATGCGGTGCTGCGCGCCACGAGCGATGGCAGAGAAGTACGCAATGAACGAAACCAGGAAACCAGACAGGATGGCCACGCTCATGAGGGGTCCAAATTCGTCGATGAGCGTGTACAGCTTGAACAGTCCGGTGGCGTGCAGGGCGAGCGCAACGAAGATGGTGGTATACCAGGACCAAACGGCGGAGCAGTAGTACGTCAGCTGCTTGCCCCCCTCGTGAGGAAGCGGACGTCCCTGCAAGGTGATTCCCGGGAGGAACATGTAGCAGAGGGCTTCGAAGACGAAGAAGACCCAGTAGATCGTCCATGCCTCGAGGGAAGGGAATGCGCCCTCATACACTAGGTGACCCAGGTGGGCGAAGAAATCGGGCAGGCTCTGACCCTCCGACGGCAGGGGCAGCTTGCCATCATAGTATGTCGCTCCAATCCACATGTAGTACATGAGAAGCGGGAATCCGATCATCATAGACAGCACGCCCCATGAGCCTCCGAACTCGAAGCGTCCGCTGTAGTCGATCTTGGGGTCCTTCCCTTCCTCCCAGCCGTCGATGATTTTCGGTTTCTTCGCGGAGCCATTTGCGTGTCCATTGGTCTGCACATCATTCTTTTCCTCCTCCGACGCGCTTTCAGCCTTCGCCTTGGCTGCGGTGCGTCTTCTAGTCGACTTGGGCTCTGCGACGGCCTCTGCTGGGGACATGTCGGATATGTCGTCTGCACTCACGTCCGGGGTCATCGAAGCACGACTGCGAGTGATTCGTCGACCAGGCGTTTCCACGAAACCTGGACGTTCCGTTTTCCTGTGCAATTCGGTTCCTTGGGTCAGCGAGAGAGGAAAGACAGAAGAGAGATAGATGGATATGTAGAATGGGTGAAGCGAAGGGGACAGGTGGCCGCAAAACGCCAAAGCCAACTTGTGTCGCGAGCGACGAGGTAGCCACTTTAATTTTACTTACTTGGGGGTCTTCCCCGTTTGGGAGCGTGTGACCGTCATACCGTGCTCTGGCCCTGCTCAAACCTGCTGGCAAAGGGAGAGTGTCGTGGCGGGAGACGAAAGATAGTTGTTGATGCACGGAGTACAGATGATGATCTCCGTGCGGCACGGGGCTATTATTATCGTGGCCCTTGGCAAAAATAATCTCGGCAAGCCCTGCGGCGTGCCTCCGACGCTCCACTCCGTCTGCTTCGCCTGAAATGGATAAAAAGATGCTGTGTATACGATGTAATTGAGAGCTGGACGGATTCAGAGACTAGATCGATGCCAAAAGGATGACGAGGGCCAGTGTGTCACATCCTGTGTGCCTGATCTCTCGTTGTCGCGATGTTGTGGTTTTTCCCGTTGCAGGCCGTTGCCCCGGCGCCGAACCGAGCCCGAGGCACCGGCGACTCCTTAATCCTTATCCTGTAGCGCGGCCCGAGGGATCCGCCAAGGGTGTTCTTAACATGTTCTCGAACTACGGGGTACCGAGTATATCCCGAGTCTATTATAGATAGTCTTCTGTAGCCAAGAAGAACGCGTCTGCTACGTACGTGGGGTTTACGCTTACTCCTTGTAGCACTACATGTTGCCCCTGGATCTCGGACGAACTGTTGTAGCTGAGAAACGTCAATCACGTATATATGTCTATATCTATATGTGTCGAGTGGGACTCATGTGTAGAACGGCCGCGTCACGCATTCTTGAATCGGACAGATAAACGTAACACGTTAGTTTCGTATATCTGAATTTCATGCAATGGACAGGAAGGATCAAGTAGAATCCTCCTGGAGCACCCTGAATAGGATATTCCCAGAACCGGCAGCTGCTCGGAAATCAGTCTTGAAATAAAAAGATATGTTATAGACCAAAGCAGAAAGCACAGTCCGCATGTGTAGCCAGATGGATAGATGTGTGCTCATATATGCAAGAACGTAAAACCTCCAGACTCCCATCCATGCCCTGATTAGTAACACCCCAAAACCCACAAGACACCGTACGCTACTGAACACATGCATATGTTAATACATCAGCCGCATTTCAGGCCCCTCTCTGAATGTTGGTTGACATCAGAGTGATCTTCTTATTCTTCTTCTTCCTCCCGCCAGTAGATGCGGAGGGGTTGGTTCCCTCTGCGACTGCCTGCGCGAGCAGCTCACTTTCGTGATCCAGCAACTCGTCCTCCCAGCCCTGCAGCCAGCCATCATTCGAAGGCCCTCTTGACGGGGAAGGGCCCGGCGGCGGGGACGTTGGGGGCACAGCGACTGTTCCCCATACGGTGCGAGGACCAGACGGGCTGGTCGACGGCGAGGCAAGGGCCCCGAAGCGAGACTGCATGTTGGAGGGCCAGGGGGGTGATGCTGAGGAAGAACCGACGTCGGCGAGCGGAGTGTCGACACCGGCCACGCTGCTGGACAGTGGCTGGAAGTCACTGTCGGAGAAGGGTCGTTCGTTCATAGTGAAGCTGGGCCGCTTGCGACGGACCGCAGCCCAACGCTTCTCTTCTTCCTCTCTTTCAGCACGGATACGTTCCTTCTCTTCGCGCGCCTCCTTCTCTCTGTTTCGTTTCCTCCTCTTCTCCGTCTCCGGGCGGAACCGCTCTAGGACCTCTGGCTGGACCAAATCTGTCCAATCGCACTCCAGGAAATTCACTTCACACCCGTACGGAAGGTGGCCAAGATACTTAGCTCGCTTCCGCAGCTCATCGTCAACTATATGCCCTGTGGAGATATGCTCCACCCGAGGGAGAATGGTGGCCGGGAAGGACGAGAAGTCGCCAAATGCAGCTTTCAAAATGCGGATGTCTAGTGGAGCAAGATAGAAGTGAGGAAGCGCTTGGTAGAAATAAAAAGGCTGATCGGATGTATGAGGAACATTGGCATCCTTCGGCCTCTCTGAGACAGCGGGTGCCTTCCCCGTGCCAGGATCCCTGCGTTTGGATTCCGCGCCAGAAGTCCTATCAACATTTAGATTGGCCACAGCGCCAGACAGTTTGTCCGTATCGACGGACGTGGAGGGAGTGGCGGCCTGGTCGGATGCAGAGGTGGTTGGGCCTGGGCTGGACGGAGCCACAGACTCCGCAGAAGAACTCTTTCCCGACTTTGTGGCATGCTGATACGCATACATCTCGGGAACGCCGTCCGGCGGCGCCTCAAATTTGACGGGATCCCGTGCAGGCTTCTTCTCCGATGGTAGCCGCGATATATCAGGCGGGTTGCCAATCCCTTTGATCTTTTCTTTGGCATCTCTGATCGCTGCAATGGCTTTCTGAGTCCAAGTGGTGTCATCACCAAACAGGAGCTCATCCTCTTGCTCCTGTCTTTTAAGGTCCTCAACCTCAGCGTCGTACTGAGAGAGCATGTAGTCTTCACCACCCTTCATGATCCTAGCATAGTCTGCGACCTCCGCAGCATGATACCAAGGGATATCTTCGTCCGGCCAAAGGCTCTCAGCGCCATCACGGGGAAGCGCCAGTGTGCTGCCAGGCTCTCGCTTTACTAGTCTCAAAACAACATCCCCGCCTTCGACGGGAAGGTCACCCTCTTGGCCAGTAAACCATCTGACTGGTCGCGTCTCTGAGACGTAGATGGTATCCCAACATATTGGGCAGTTCTTCCAGCGTGGCTTCTTCTCGGGGACGGGGTTCTCGTCATCCGTGGAGTGCATGTAACGGATCAAGCAGGAAAGACAGAATATATGACCACACCTCGCCATTCGTGGCGCGACTGGCATGGAGAGACAGATTGGACAGCTAGAAGCTTGTGTTTGAGCCGAGGCCAAGACCTGCAGAACCGAGTCCCAGTCCAAATGGACATCGGCATTTGCTGCCTGCGCGTGGTAACTTCTTTGCGGATTGACGATGAATCTGTAATTGGCGTGAACATATCGCGCTTTGTCCACGGCACGGTATCCGGAACCGAGACCCCACGTTGGATTCCGACGCGTGCTGCGATGCGGCGGGGGATGATACTGAGGGCGGGGAGGGAGGGAAAAGTTCATCAGGTGGGTGATGGACGTCTGTCCCTTGCGGCTCGTCGTCGACCTCATGGCGGCCTAAAGAGGGAACGATTAGTATCGCATCTCCACAGACAGCGACCTCAACACCATCAGCACGATCGTCGATGGAATCTACCCAACCGATGATGGCTCAAGATGGAGTCCGTCTCTCTGGGCAAAGAAGTCCAGGCCACCTACAGACTCCGCAATCTCATCCTCATCCACCAAATGAGGGCGTCTCTGGCGCTTGTGTTGATTCCTTCGAGACTGGTTGTTCCTCGGAGATGGCGTGTTCCTCGATACGGAACCTGCACCGAAGCTTCCTGAGCCTCCTGGCCGGCGCTGAGAACCGCTGTCAACGGGCGAGGCAGCCGCTTGAAACGGCGCAGGGGACGATGACAGATTCGGGTTATTTGTTGCCTTCGAAGAGCCAGGGATCTGCCCCGCAATGGACGACATTTCTCACACTGGCCCAATGGATATCCAGCCTTTCTGCGGTGGCAGTCCCTCGCGAACGCGCGGGAGGAGGGGAGAGGAGCAGGACGGAGAGGGAGCAGCGCACCGCGCCTCTTGACGAGATCAACGGGCTGGACGAACAGGAGGGAGAGCAGGGCTCAGGAACGAGCGTCGAGCAGAGAGGACATGAGTACCCCGAGGGGCAGAGGCTCGATCTCGGACGTTTCCCGTCGGCACGGAGGGGCGAGCGCAGAGGTATGTCATCTCTTGGCGCCGAGCCGCGGGCACGTGCCGCGGCGCCGGGCTCGCCAAAAACATCATCCAACTCTCGTGTCGAAGCCCAGCGCCGTCGCCCAAGACTTCCTCCTCACGTCTCTTCGCCGCTTCGTCCGCCGTCGTCCCTCGACACATCTTCATCCTCCTTGTCGTGTCGTCCGTCCTCCCTCTCGCCTCCTGTCTTGTCCAGGTGAGTGGAGCTCCTCTGCTTCCTGGCTTTCCCGGGCTTCGACCAGCCGGTTAACAATCCCTTTTTAGCCTCCGCAGCGCCGCGACTCGACCTCCATCCTCATCCTCATCTGCCCGTCTAGCCTTGCGCTCAGAATGGCTTTATAGGCCAGTGCAAGGTTGCTCGCCCTTGGTTCACCCGGTTAATATCTCGCATGGCTCCCATTGAGGCAAGGCGTGGCTGAACAGTCAAGGCAAAAGGTGCCTGGCCATGATGAACCATCATCTGCCCGCAGTGCCCCATGGGCAGCCGCCCATGCCTCCTCCCCGACGGCAACATGACATTCCCTACTCGACGGCGCCGCCCAACCTGCGCTCCCCTCCCGCATACATGGGATACCATCCTCCTCACCTCAACGGCCATATCCCCCCAGCGTACGCGGCCCAGCACTATCCGCACTGGTATTCTTCGTACCCACACATGCAGCCTCCTCCACGCCCGTATCAACCTCCGTATGCGCCGTTGATCGTATCTTCGTACCCTCATTCCCAGCCGATGATGGCACCGGCCCACCTCCCACCGCCTACGTTTCCTTTACAACCGCGGACAGCAACATCAACTCCCCTTCAATCCACCGTGTCTCCTCCACCGCTGGGGCCAGCTTCTGGGCACGTTGAAAACCAAGAGAACCCCTCCGCCAATCCTCCAGTAAACGCATCGTCCAATCCAACGGTGCCTTCGCCAGCCTCTGAGCCTGCAAAGTCTGCGCCAGCCTTTAGGGAGCCGTTCCGTGCACCGGTAAGCCCGCTTTTCACCTCGGTAGAGTCATCTGTATAATGCTGACATACCACTAGCTGCCATGGCTCTCTGTTCCTGACCTTCCTTTCCCCCCTAGAGCCCCTCGTAGGCGTCGAAAACCCCGTGCTGTGAAGTCCGCTGCGATGACCGTCGAGCTTCCTGCAAAGGAGACCCACCGGAAGGATAGTGTACCTTCTGGGCAGACGGAGAACCAGGACGAGGCCAAGCCGGCGGAAGCCCCTGCTCCAGCTCCTTCCGAACCACAGACTCCTACAACATCTCACGCTGCTTCAGAGGCAGACTCCACGCAGCCTACTACACCGTCATCAGCCGTGCCACAGTCTTCCGGCCGAACCCCCGCGCAGTCTCAGTCTCAGGCCAAAGCCTCGAAACCTTCTGTGCCAGTGGTTCCTGTAGTTCCTATTGTTCCAGGTACACCTCGACTGCAGGCCAAGGACGACACAAGCCGCGCACCTGTGACGCCAAAAGCATCTGCTGCTGAGACGGGGCAAGAAGTCCCTGCTGAGCCTGGAGCAGCGCCATCAGGTGACGCTTCGGAGGAGCCTACTAAACCCGCTTCTCCACCTCGTGCGGCGCCCAAGTCTTGGGCAGACCTTGTTCGATCAAAGACTCTTCCGCGAGGCGCGGGTGCTCCAGCCCCCTCGTCCACCGAAAGCGGCGGTTTGACGGCGTCCAGGGCGGAGTCTCTTGTGGATGTCCTGAACAGCCTGGGTACCGATGTTGACCAGTACAGCGACAAAATTGCTTTCATCGAGCCCAGAGGACTTGTAAATACTGGAAACATGTGCTATATGAACTCTGTAAGTTGTCGCGTCGAGATGTGGTCAATAGAGTACTGACTGTATTCGAAAGGTCCTTCAAATTCTGGTTTACTGCATCCCGTTCTACGAATTCTTGGACCACGTTGGTCGACGAGCTGCCCACAGCTTCAAAAGTGATGTTCCTCTGATTGACGCCATGTGAGTTGTGTAGATGGCACTGTTTCTTGAGCTATGCTGATATCATTGACTTCCAGGATTATGTTCATGAGAGAATTCCGAGTCATCGATGCCGCACGTTCCGTAGAACAGTTGCGGTTGAGGCTCAAGCAAAATGAACTGGAACAGTATGGCGAAGCGTTCATTCCGGAGTATGTCTATCAGGTGATTAGGCAGCTTCCTAGATTTAGAGACATGCGGCGCGGTCATCAGCAGGATGCGCAGGAGTTTTTGGGCTTCCTTCTGGAGGAGCTACACGAGGAATGCACTCGCGCCGCTAAAAGCGCAGCGCCAGCGGGCTCCGACGTGTCAACCCCCACCGAAGTTGACGCTGCGGCCGCCGGGGAGGGGCCTGCCGATGGATGGCTGGAAGTCGGCCACAAGCAGAAACACGCGATTACTCGGTCGTCAGGACACATCGCATTCGAGTCACCCATCACGAGGATCTTTGGTGGAAAGATCAGGTCGGAGTTTAGAGTTCCTGGTAACAAGAATTCCGTTACTCTGGAACCCTACCAGCCTCTTCAACTCGACATCGGATCCCCTGAGGTCAACAACATCATTGATGCCCTCAAGGGTCTAACAAGACCAGAGACCATCCATGGTGATTTCAACTCTGCGCGTGGCCCTAATGTCACAGCAACTAAGCAGATATTTATTGAAACATTACCCCCTGTTCTCATTCTCCATCTCAAGCGCTTCCAGTACGACAGTGTCACGCAGGGTACCCAGAAGATCTGGAAGAAGATCGGGTATCCGTTGGAGCTTGAGATTCCCCGAGAGGTTTTCCCGCCTCATAAGCGCAATGCAATGGCGGTTCACGGCGGTCTGCCCAAGTATCGCCTCATTGGCGTTATCTACCACCACGGTAAGAACGCCAGCGGTGGTCACTACACTGTAGATGTGCGACGACAGGACGGCCGCGAATGGATTCGCCTTGACGACACAGTCATTCGCCGTGTACGAAGTGAAGATGTCGCTGAAGCTGGCAGTGGGGAAGATCCCAAAGTCCTTGCTGCTGCGCTCGAGCAGCACAAACGTGACAAGAGTGCCAACGCCAACATCTTTGACCAATTTGATCCCGACGATCAAGACCAAGCTGACAGCGAGAGGGGCTGGAGCCAAGTCAATGGCGCAGGATCGAGTGGCTATTCGAACAAGAAAACCGCTTCCAATGGAGTCGCGTCACCATCTGCATCCGGAGCATCCTCCGGCAAGAGGACACCGATTGGACGATATGGAACCCGCGACAACAAAGTTGCCTACCTCCTGTTTTACCAACGGATCACTGGCTCGTAGACAGTTCCCACGCTCTTTTACCCTCATCGCCTTCACCTTCATCCAATTCCTGTCTACATCACGGATACCTCTGCCGTCGCCAGTCGTCAACAACGCTTATCGGCTCACCATTCCACATACGCTCTGCCGAACTCAAGCGTGTCATAATTTTCACCGTGACATCGGATTCTTCTACTAGAGAGATTCCCTGTTACTATCAACTGTACATAAGACAAAGAAGTGTCATCGGCCCTGGAACTAGTCCATATGCTCACGACTTTTTTTTATCTCACGCCATATCGGTGCGATAGAAGAAGATACAGAAACCGATATGCCTCCTCAGTCCGCATTTTGTTAGCTTGGTCACCGTGATCTTATTTTTGTTATGATCATCCAGGGATCCCTCCATGTTCGTTGATCCAACCTACTATGAGAGCTCCCTTTGTGCCATTTACTCGGCTTTTTTGCCCATTATGGCCGCTATGATTTTCACATCGTGCATCATTCTTTTTCTTTTTTTTCTTTCAAACCTTCCTACTTATTTTCCATGACATTTCGCCAACTTTCCTTTCCTTGCCCCCCCACCCCCCTTCAATGTTTCGCCGGAGCCAGACCTGTACTGACTTGGTACGGCCCTGGTATATACCCCCTTTTCTTTTTCCATCCTCGCATACCCCTTTTCGCTGCTTTTTCTTTTTCTTTCCTTGCAGATGCAGCTGGGTGTTGATGTGTGCCGTGGACAGGAAATGTTAACGATTGCATGAGTTCATTTCATAGACGTATGTGCGTTTGTCGGTCAGTCGGTGGGATGTGTTGCGAAATATGGATCTCTTTTCAAAAATTAAAAGTGATGGACAGGCGGATTATTCGTGAATGAGAGGCAAAAAGGGGGAATAAAATAGAATAAATGGGATGAATGGATGAATGATGGGGCATCGTGGGTGGACAATTGTCAGTCTATGTTCGGGTTGAACTACCTAATTTAACTGCTTGTCTGTCTTCAGGCATTTTTACCCGGACCTGGACCTGGACCCCTGATGTTGTCTGGGGAAGGAAAGAAAAGAGGGAAAAGGGAAAACCTCGGGTGGAGGAGTCACTCGATAGGAAATTTCTCTCACCCTGGATGGTTCGAGCTTTGAGTAAAATAAGAAGCCATGGAGTTACGAACGAAAAAGAGCCACTAAAAAGTTCTTAAAAAGAATAAAATAAAAAAGAAATTTCAAATATATTGCTTTTCCTTGCTGCTCTGTTTTGTCTTATTTTCCATATGCGATTGAGTTTCAGTAGAACGGGGGTGTCAGGAGCGGTGTGTGGTACGTAGATCTATTATCCTTCTTGTCGTCTCGTGATCCCATGGCACAACATCATGGCCTCTTCCAGCCCTCCGCCGTCACGTGAGTCTCCTACTTACCTTAGGTACCTACCTCCCACCTAAATGACCAACCATCCAACCCATCCAGTTCCATCATTCAGATTTCAGATTTCCATCCACTCCCTTTCCTCTAAGAGCAGGGAGCCTTACCTACCTAACCTAGGTAACTAGTTCGATAGGTACTTCCAAGGATGGCTACGGTACAGCCTACAAGTTGTGCTTTTGACTTCGAGAACTAATTGGAACAAAAATTTGGCGCCTACACGATGAGCAAGTTGCTGGTTGGCAGTATTATATTGTATAGTGCCAAAAAATGCGAGCTGTCTGCTCCTTTAGTAGGTAGCTAGCGGTATTTTTTTTAAATACCCTATGCTGATGTTTGGCTCCTATTCTACGACTTCTGCTCTGGATCGTGATGAGATTCTATTTGGTGTATGTAAATGTACATGCTAACTAGCAAATAAATTTGAAACGAGTCGGAATAAATGATTGCCGATAATCTTGGATGGACTAAAAAGAAACTACCACCATTACTATCGTCACGTCTAGTTGCTGGAATATGTACAGTACAGTACTGTAGGCTGGATACTGAATTCAAAATGTGCATGTGCGATCTATCTACCTAATCTATCTATCTATCTTGTCACGTAAAAACAGAAAGGAAGGGATTTGCATGGTTTATGTGTTTTTTATGTATGCATGTGCTTGAATATCTGGTCAATGTATTTCCAATAGAAGTAGAAGATCCTGTCCAACTTCCCCCACATGGCAATAGCCGGGGGTAACCTTTAGCTTTTCCTCTTAGGATATGAAAAGATTGATGCAATATGGACAGATAGAAATTGAATCGTCGAGATAGATGAGGGTCGATGTACCTCCGCAGCCTAGAAAGTCTTCTCGAAATAACTTTCAAGACTACCATCGTCGATCAAACTTCGTGGCTGTCGTCACGCGGTGGCGCCGTGTTGAGCCGGTCTTCAGTATTGACCAAGTTTACCGGTCTCTCTGGCTCCCCGGGTTGCCCGGTTCCAAGCTGCGGTTGGCTGGAAGGCGACCTAGGTCTGATCACTGACCGACCGATCCGGAACACGGCTTGAGGTGGCTCCCTAGTGCCGCCACGGTTACGTCCACGACCATTGGGCTGGTCCTGTCTCTGTGTGGCGGTGCTGTGGGTGGTGCTCACACCTGGGATGGGGATAGGATCTGGTTCTAGGGCGGTGCTTGTACTGAGAGCGCTTGAGATGGTGCGTGGGATGTGGTATCCTGCCTTGCCAAGAGGAACGGAAAGGCCGTGGACGACCTGAACAACCGGGTTAGCCACTGGTATAAACTGGTATGATCTTCATCGATATGGTAATGGTCGTGGGAACTCACAATGCTGCACATTACTAGGAACCAGACGACGACATTAATGGTGTCTGCCACTTTCTTTGCGTCCTCGCGTTGCTTGCCTTCAACCACCACGTTGTCCCGCAGGTACTCCCGGCTGACAGAGAGATAAAAGATAGCTCCGACTCCAATAGGGCCGAAAAATCCGACAAAGGCCGCCTGGGAGAGCTGCTCGATCTGATGGATGTACTTGTGCATTGCGAAGACAATGGGCATCCGACGGACAAGGAGGATAAGGATTCCCAGAAAGATGAGCCGGTAGATCGGGATGATGTCGTTGTGAACAAACGACGCCCATGGGCAGACGGCCCCAAACCACATGAAAATCGCAAGATTCAAAAGCATATCTACAGTAGGTTGAAGCGAGTCATCCATCGTTTCGAGGCGGAACCAGTCGCTTCCCAAGGTCAGTAATGAGAAAAGCTTAAGAAGATTCCAGGAAGCTTACTCCTGAGTGAAGACATTGCCTGCGACAAAGCAGGCCAAAAGGTCATCAGTGCCTATCAGGCCGCATGTACCCAGGATGAAAAGCTACCTACTATCAGTGATGACGTTCACTTCTTGCAGATTGAGAATGGGTCTTACCGCAAGGGCAATCGCAAATACGAGGAAGCTTTCTCTGTCAATGTACTTTTTCTCCTCAGCCCAATGAAGCAACTCGCGGGCAAGCCAGCCTACAGTGATCCCGTAGACGACGCTCAGGATCACAGTGTAGCACCATGTCTCATAAATCCACAAGGCAATTGCTTTGCCGGCACCTCCAGTGGTCCCCTCACCACCCATGCCTATATATTTGAGGAGATAAATGCCAAAAAAGAGGAACGGGTATCCAAGACCATCATTGGCACCTGATTCAGCAATAATAATCCTCTGAAGGGGACGAGGGACATTTTTGTCTGCAAATTTGCCTTTGACAATAGAGTTGGACAGCACTGGGTCAGTAGGGGTGACACAGGCACCGACGACAAGAGCATGTAGGAATTGCATATTGGGAACCATTGCCCAGATGATGAGGCTGCTGCACATCCACATGGCAGCCATCCCAGGGCCTAGGAGGAGGGAAAGACTCTTCCATTCTATCTGGAGATAGCGGCTGGGAAGCTGGACGCCAGCAAGAACCAGCTGGACTCCCAAGACCAATCTGGTAAAGTAAAGGGTGATGAGTTCCAGATTCTCCTGGGAGCCAAGAGCATAGTCCAAAGGCTTGATAAAGTTGGCAGCATGTGGAGAAAAGAGGATGCCGGCCAGCATCGAAATCACTGCTCCACGTTAGTAAGCATGGTATAGTCCGTATGGCGGAACAGGTACATCGCTAACAGGGTTGCACTGACAAGCTTCCGAGAGGTAGAATTTCTCTTTGAAGAGGTAGGACACCAGCCCAAAGAGCGTGATGAACCCACCCAACGTCGCGCAGACAACGTTGAAGTTGACAAGCGAGAGCGTCGGCATCTTGGCTAGAGTCTTGTCCTCTTGGCTCGAGAACCTAACTCGCGGAGCGCAGGAATTCAAGCACGTGGCCAAGAAAGAGTCGAAAAAAGCTTGCACTGGGAGCCAAGCACACAGCGTCCAGGGGGTTCAACAGGAGTTTTGAGATTGCAGGTCCAGAGATCTCAGGGCTCTGCTGATGTAGTTGCAACATAAACAGTCGCGAGATAGGCGGCTCGTAGGGTAAAAAAAATCAGGTCTTCTCTTTGCTTGCAAAAACCCGAGTGTCCAGCCAGTGTTATTCAACCATAGTGCTCAATCCTGGCAGACAGAACCTTGTGATCATGGGAGAGGGGGAGAAAAGCACGACCACGCCTTTGAGGGCCAGTTTTTCTTTCAAAGTGAACCCGGGATGACCAGGTCCACTCAGTCCTGTACGCACGAGAGTGACCACAGTCGCAGGCCGCGTCTTCGACTCTGGGATCCAGAGAAGAGATGGTGCTGAGAAGACAGCAGAGAATGATGCAGAGAGAAGAGGAACAGAAGAGCGGCGTTCGGACAGACAGCCGGCGTCTTAGCGATCCGGCGGTGGATCTGACGTCGAGCCCGCGGGCCGCAGTTGCGGATGGGCGACGGATCAGGAACGGCCTGGAACCACGGCCCTGCGCGCTTCCAGAACGCCCCAAGAAGATACAGTCGGTGTCCTACGATATCCTAGACGATGAGATAGATGCCTGAAAAGGAGGCACGTCCAGCCCTGTCTGAAAGGCACTGGACAGAGTCAGCACACCGCATCATCCTGATGTCGCCTCCACCCGCAAGCCGCCAGATTGAGCTGTGGATGCCTTTGACGTCCGCCCCCACAGTCAGAGATATCTAGTCTCAGTAGCGGCATACGCAGAACGAACTTTACAGAGAGCCCAAGTATCTCACATCCCAGATCCTCGGGGCAATTGCAATTTGTACCCGAATATCCACATGGAGCCCTCCAAGGCTATCAATAATCACGCTCTTGACCCACTCATATCTCCATATCAACAGATCAGCAGATCGCCCAAACCAGACACCGTACCTGTTCCCCTCCCAGAGCGAAAATTATGCCATATCCAATCGAGACTGTAGACCATCTCATGATTAAGGTACACAAGAAAACCCAGATGTGATGAAAGGAACGTCATGACCGACACGGAGGAGAATTGTACCCCTCACAGCTCGTCATCATCCAGAGCCTCATCCGGGATATCCTCTCCAGCAGCAAGTGCCTTGCTCTTCTCTTCAACACCCTTCCGTGCCCCGTTAACTGCCAGTCGATCGGCCTCCTCATTACCGTAGTTTCGGTTGTGTCCTTTGACCCACTCAAAGAGGGTCTTGACTTTGAGCTCGTTCCGCTCCTCAATCTTGACCAGTATCGACTCGATCAGATCTTTGTTCTCGACAGGCTTGTGGTCTGCCGTCATCCATTTGTTCCGCCGCCATTTGACAAACCAGACCGTCACGCAGTCAATGGCATACCGGCTGTCTGTGAAGATCGTCACATCCCGGTGACGGGGAGCGATGTCAAGAGCATGGAAGATAGCGCTTAACTCAGCACGTTGATTTGTTTGACGGTTGCCTTTGAGGGGTTCGGAAACATTCCTGCTGAGAATAAAATAGAGAGTGTCAGAAGAATCCAGAAAAACGCGGCAGAGGATACTATACCTGCTATCCCCAGGGCCAAAGTAAACACCAACACCTGCCGATGCTATCCTCGAGCCATTCTTCAACGAGCTGCCGTCTGTATAGATATTTAACATCCCCGGTGGTCCCGTTGGTCTCGTTTTAGTCGCGGTCTTCTGCTCGTTGGTCTTATAGACGACATTGCCCGTTGCAGGCTCGAGGAGCACATTGGGATCAAATCCATCTTCTGCACCAGGCGGCAGGGGCCCAGTACCCGGTTCTAGCTCCAGACCAAACTCATCTTTAGGGTTCTCTGTCATCATACCGGGAGCCCCAGGGAGGCTCGTAGTAGCGGCGTTTGTAGCATCCAACGTAGACCCTTGCCCTTGTCGCACAAACTCCTCCGCCTCTGCCCTTGTGGAGAATTTCTTATATTTCGGCCGCGAGAAGCCTTGTATTTGCTCTTGGGCCTTGGCCCAGTCTGAATACACACCCGGTACCCGGCCCCGTTGTACACCGTAGAACCGTGTGGGTTCCGCTCCCGCGGGAGTTTCCCCGGGAGCGGACGGTGGCTTAGTACCCGTTAGGAACGAATTTGCTTCTTCAAGGGTAGGGAATGATTGAACTGAGAGAGCATCATTTTGTTAGCAGGGAGATGGTCCTAGATAGGAAAGACGAAATAATAAATGAATATATCGAATTACAGCGTATATCTGTATATATTTCAATATACATAGGGAATGACATACAAACTGCACCCTTGTAGCCAGTAACCTGAGCCAAGCAATCGTTCCAGTTGTAGTATACCCCAGGTTGATAACCGACCTTGACGGCATAGAATTTGCCGCCCGAAGCTTTTTTCCGCTTCACTCCAGCAGTCGCAGCAGAAGATGGTCCCTGAACAGGTGAAGCCTCGGCCGAACCGGGGCCGGGAGAGGGTGAAGTTTCATCCATGTTGTCTTGAATCGAGGAGGGATAATCGGAGGATTTTGGGAAAGGTCGTGGAGAGGGTCTAGGAAGGAGGACCGCTTTATCACGGGGAACTCGAGACAAATTTGGTGTCCTAGACAACGATGCACCCATAAGCTAATTTAGGTAGGTAGCTTTGAAGCATCCGGAGAACACTTGCTCAGCAGAAGGGGGCACGGTCCCAGCTTCCAAACCGGAAGCCGAACTCGAGCCCGTACCGCCTCGAGAGCCTCCAGAAAGACTGACAGACAGGGAGGCAGCCGATTCGACTTCGGATATGCGATGGGAAAGAGGGGCAAACAGGGAGGGGCGGTACTGCAGATGGACGGGCAGAAACCGATGTGTCGAGCGTCGATCCTGCAGGTTAAGACGCGGGGGCACATCCACAGAGGTAGGAGGGTGGGGGATGGAGGGAAACGAAGGACATCCAGACAGTGGAGAGGATAATCTGGATAAAATTCCCGTTGTTCGGCAGTCTCTCAGACGAGAGACGACTGATACATCTGCCGTCTTTGCTGCTTCTGCGGAGTCGGTGATGCGGTCGAGGTCCCGGAGTTGAGACGCGATACCGGGCGATACAATCTGTCACCGACACCCCACGCTTCGCCCGTAAAATTACCGTTTTTGCGTTGCGCCGCGCTACGATAGCTCTTATCAAGTACAGCGTCTAGAAAACCTATGACGAAGGCTGATCTTTAAATCCTAAAGCCAATTTTCTGATTCATTGTTTCGTAGTAGCACTATGTTATTTTCTGTGACAAGGCCATAACCAAGATGGGTGTATATATCAGTCCGACGTTCTAGGAAAAGTTGAAAGAGGAAGCAGACAATGGAAGGCAAACACAGGTCGCCGTTATTAGGTAATCTCACATTATCTCATAAATTTTTATAATTTCTTGAACAGTTTCTTTCTTATTAACTGCCCAGATAACATCTTTACCTTTTCCAGTTATTCTTACACTTCCTCCAATTACTTTGGCAATTTTTATTAACATGTTATAGTTTGATGTTTTTTTTTACTTATTATAATTGTATACAAATATCACCAAAATTACCTTTTGATTAAATATTAATTTCTTCAACTATGTCTGAAGAAGGAGATGGCCAGAGGCTTTTTGTTCCTATCTCAGGTCAGCATGCAGTGGCCTTTGTGTCTTATATGTCATGATCACCTTATCCTCTTCTCGAGTTATATTCTAAGCTTCCGACTGAACACCAGGTAACAAATGCTTATTATATAATACAAGAAACTAACTATACAGGAATCCATGTGATATAATCCTCTGCTCATGTTACCCGCTAGACCCTTCTTGCCCCATCCCCCAACTCCCGCCCGCCCCCAAGGTGACCCGGTGCGCTCCCATTTCTGGGTTATATTAGGATCACCTTTTACCTCAGTCATAACTCAGGAAAATAATGCAAAGGCATGAGCGGCTGACCTTCCCTCACTCGACCCGAAGCCCTGAATTCGATCCTCGGCCTCGGAGAAGGTGCGGGAGTGAGATAATTATCAGTACCTGCCAACAACCGATGAGACTGCCGGCTTTCAGAATCAGGTAAAATCCCTGTCCGGCAAAGAAAGGGCGGGGATTTCCGTAGACCCCTTAGTACACACGGTCGGCTGAGGAACGGAGAGGCGAGCTTTTTGCTATTCTTATCTGCCTGGCCGTATTTAAATTGTATATGGATAGTCGTTGACTATCCGTACAAGACGCACTTTCTAGTTCCTGCTTGGAAAGACTTCACCATTTTCTTCGCTATTATTTCCTTTATTTGAGCGGTTAGCCTCTCCACGTTCTAGCGCATTGAATAATGCCTAGGTTGTACATACGCTCTGTTCTAGCTATCTGCTTACATTTATTTTGTACTTGACTTGATACGAACTCGAAAACCTGTATTAGAAGTACTATTTTTTAGCCTATAGAAACACTGTCAATAAAGATACCTGGCGCTTCAAGGTTGGAACTTTTCGATGTTGCGGCAATTACTTGCATTGCACAGATGGCGCTCCGCTGAAACAGCGACCAGGGCTGTGTATCTGGGTCGAGCAATTGAGAGCTCGAGATCAAGGTGCAGGTGACGATTTGGTTGTACATATATCGCATGTGAAGTCGGCGAATTATATGACAGCACCCAGAAACTAGCGGTTTGCTTTTTTCCAGACGTTTGGACCGAGAGAAAGCTGCAACATTGTCGGTCTTATCACCTCATGATCCAATTAAGATGCTGTCTTTCTACTAGTAGATATCTTCGTACGGCTTGAAGTCTATCTAGTGCGGCCCACTTCAAACCAATCCATCCAGGGTCGGCCTGAGTTTTCCTAGGCCAATGGACGTGAGCAAGCACGCGCCATTATGATAGATGGCATGGCTGCGGGGCCCCAGTTCACTGATCGAGTTCTCTGCTTTCTTTTCCATATCTAATCCTTATCTGCCTCTTGCGATTCCACGTCTGCAAAACGACTTCATCCCTAGCGGGCTGAGGCTAGTAGGCACTCGATTTTCATGGAGTATCTCAGATTGACATAACAGTTTTCCCACAGGTCGATGTCCTCACATCTAGTACTCCCCGTCCCCTTAAGTTGCGCAGAGACCCCAAGATGTCAGGCGCCGAAGTTAATCAGTGGCGTGATCGCGACTTTCGAGTTTATCTCGAAATTGTACGAGCAGGCCAAAGATGCCGGAGATCTTCCAGAACAGTTTCGCGAAGTAGCTCTGAGGCTACCGCTTGTCCACGACATCCTCCTACTCAGCATCATATAAACGAATGCGGTGTAGACGAAAAGTCCTCGAAAATGAAGTCCGTGGTGGAATTTGCAAGAGTAAGGCTGAGACACTGAGTAGGATATTCGAGGAAGTTGCCCCGAAATCAACTACTTCGAGGACAAAACGTTATTCTGCCGCTTTGCGCATGATTGGCAAAGAAAATCAGGTAGAAGCTCTGATGAAAGGGATTTTGATGGACGTCCAGATGTTGGCAGCAGACCACACGATCAAAGCAGCGAACCACGCAATCGAAGCAGCGACTCAAGAGCAAGTTCGACAGTTGGAAGAAGCCATAAAGATCTGTCCGAAGCAATCACGCCGGGGGAGAAGTCGCCCACTCATGATCATTACGGCCCTGGGTCGTCAGGGTATCAAAACACCCAGCGTAGTGGCACGCAATACATTTTCGGGGCCATTAATGGTACGGTAAACCTTGGTAAGGAATCAGCATTAAGCAAGATTAGGACACATGTTTTAGTTCGCATGAAACTCTTGCTGAGTTGCTCAAATTTCAGTTGCTTCGGAGCCCACCAGGAAACCCACTGGAGACACGGTTCAGGAGCGCTTGAAGTCTGCGGAAAGGACCGTCGTAATGAGATATCGGAGGCTGCCGAAGGGAGATGTTCTTGGCTCCTTGAGGATGACGAATACATAAAATGGCTGTCTGAGCCCAATGGCTTGCTGTTTATTACTGGCAAACCAGGGGCAGGGAAGTCAACATTGCTGAAACGTGTGCTCCACAAAGCTGAAAATTGCCATCCTTGAGTACACAAGCTTTTCTTTCGTTCTTCTTTCATTGCCGCGGAGAGGAGCTCCAAAGAAGGCCTCTTGGATGTTATCGCGCCCTTTTACAACAAATGCTTAGCGAGTGTCCGGACCATCTATCGGATATTGTCGAAGGATTCCAAAAGAAAAATGCTAATATGGGAGAACCAGGGAAAGGTTGGTACTGGAATCAGAACGAGCTGCAGGGTCTCCTCAAAAGCTGCACTTCTGAAGTTCTGGAAACTTGCCCAATCGAAATTATGATTGACGCCGTCGATGAATGCGACCAAGTGGATATCCTTGCGAGATTCCTTAAGGAGTTACGAAGATTTTCCTCTCCTGAGCCTCGGCCTAGATATCAGCTAAGCCTTTGCATCTCCTGTCGACATTATCCATTTGCAGTTGAAAAGCTGCAAGAATTTGGAGGAAAGCGTAAGATCTACGAGATATGTGTCGATCAAAATAATGGGAAGATATCAGCAGATATATCCAGAGTCAGCTTTCTTCATTTGAAGATAAAGTTGAGCGGAAGGCTCTGGAAAATGAGATAGCTGATCGGTCCTCTGGCATCTTCTTGTGGGTTGATCTCGTCCTGCCCGACGTCCTTGAGCAGCATGCCAACTGTCGGAGTCTGGACTTGATTCGAGAATCGTTACGAGTGATACCTAGCGATCTGAGCGGTATCTTCAAAAAAAAAATACTTTATAATCTCGCCAATACCAGGTTCGAGGATGACCGTTCGAAAAGTCTGCAACTTTTTTTAGTGGCTATGTTTTGCACGCACGCATTTCTCTGTACCAGAGCTTCGCGAAGCGATAAACATGAGCACAAATACTCATCGTTCATCGCTGGCGGCATGCTTGAGTTCACCACACTCTATAAAAGATGATGAGGAAATGAAAAGGCGTCTGAGGAGTCTTTCTGGAGGTCTTGCAGAGATGAAAATATACGGGCGAGCGTCCTGGGTACAGCTTATTCACCAGTCGGTCAAGGACTATTTTGTTGATGAGGGATTTCAAATTCTGGATAGCTCCTTACAGTCTGGCGACATCGCCATTGGCCAGGCACATTTTCGCTTGTTAAAAGCTTGCCTGCGATACGTCTTAATGGATTGACGTTTTCCAAAGGCTACGTACGTCTCCGTTCTTGTACTATGGCATAGATGGGTGGCTACTACATGCAGAGGAGGCTGAGAAGATGAAAATATCCCAAGAAGATATATTGACTTCCTTCAAATGGCCCGAGAGTCGAATATTTAGCTCTTGGGTTGAAATCTATCGGGAGACTGAGCTTTTTCTGTTATGGCCCACTCCAAAGACAACCCTGTTACATGCCAGTTGCAGACATGGCCTGACAAGTGCTGTTAAGGCACAACTGTGGCATGTGACAATTTTCTCCACAATCTTGCTCTTTTTGGCTTTTGAGTGCATGTTTGCACCGCTCGTCATTTCTGATTTCTCTCGGAGACCGGTTGTATTCGCTTTGTAACGATCAGGTCAATTCCAAGGATGCTAATGGACGGATGCCGCTGTCCTGGGCAGCAGCAAGAGGGCACGAGGCGGTAGTGAAGCTACTCTTGGCGACGGATGGCATTGATCCAAACTCCAAGGACAACAAGGGCTGCACACCGCTATCCTGGGCAGTAGCGGAAGGACACGAAGCGATAGTCAGGCTATTGTTGGCGAATGGCGGCGTCGATCCAGACTCTGGAGACAACAGTGGTCACACGCCACTGTTAATAGCCTCGAGCCAGGGGTTTGAGGTGATTGTGGAATTGCTGCTGAAGAAAGGAGCCGATATCCTTGCAAGGGACAGAAAAGATGGACGAACACCGCTACACTGGGCAGCATTTGGACATACTTAATTTGCTTTCTATATAGTTTTGCTTTTTCTTGATGTACGTCTTAGATCTCAGGAATAGATTCCTCATGTTCTCGTTGTCTTCCTTGGCCGCTGTACCCTCAGCTTGGTTTTCCTTAGTTTATACCATCCTTGATAGGCGGTGCTTGATATGAGATGATTTGGCACTGCAATGAAAGTTCTTGTTCCACAAAGTACATGTACTTCGATCCTAGCACCCACTTAAATTGGACCTAGATGAATATCCCTTCCCTCTTCGTGAATGTAACACAATTATCCAGGAATAAACTCTTTTCTTCGGCCATGTAAGGGCTTATCATGTTGTGCCAGTCGCGGTTCGGTTCGCCTCACGACAATCCTCACGGAGGATCCCGATCGGAGTCTTCGTCCAATGCCTTCCATCGAGTTATTTGTTGAACTTTAATAATGTACTGCCCTCGATCCATGTGTTTATATTGAACTCTGGATTTTAGGGCCCACATATGCTGGCATGTCATAGTTTTACGTTGATATATTTGCATTAGTCAGAGAAAGCCTCTTATATAACTACCGCATGGCCTGGTCACTCGTCCAAATGGGCTTTCTGACATTGGACACAGTGCCATTGTGAAGATGAGTCAAGGATAGTTGATTGAAGCTGCAAACGTTTTATAGACATTGCCAAGGTACAGAGGGCTTAGTCTAACATGCGCAGATAGCCCGCTCTAGATCCGCATCAGCTTTCTCCAGGCACAAGGTGAAGAACTAGTTGGAGACACTCTCCTCTCTGGTGAATATTTGCTCTGAAACAAAACCCGTAGTAGATCTCTTCCTAGATTCTGAGAATCTCCTTTTATGCCTCCCTGCTTGAATGCCGCACACTGCTCAGAACCTTTGTCTCATAAACAACAAATTCTAGATTTCCACAGGTATGAAGTGGAAGTCGATTGTTTGTGATCTTTTCCACGCCATCTAGGAAGACTATTCAAGCTCAGGGTCGGTATCCTCAACTTCATCAGCAAGTACCTCCTGATCAATGATCAACTCCCTTCCCCCAGATTGCCGTTACCCGCAACTGGCTCTGCCACAAGACCCCTATAATAGTTCATCTGCTGTTTAAAATATGCTTTTTTAGTATGAAATTGCCCCCGCCCCCCTTCTGAAGTCTGACGACAGAGAATTTGTCGTTGTCGGAGACTGCTCCTTTGAACGAGCTGTTTTCCGCCTAGAACCTTTCGCGAATGGGAACGGTGACCTTGAAGTCGACGTTGATCTCCATAGCCTCTGTGAAAGAGCGGGTATCTTGCCAGGCATATAACGGATTCCCGTATGCTAAAAAAGGCGCAGAGGAGAGCTAACGAAGCGCCGGTCGTATTCAATGAAAAATATATGCTAATATAATCCAATCATGAGATTGTCCTTTTCGGTTGACAGAGATAACAAAGAATGGGAAGAAATGTCAAGTTGAGTTTCACAAACAGAAAGACAACGGAAAGGGAGATGTTTCAACGCACCGATTTTGGGAGACGGAAGGATTATGAGATCGATAGGGAAATATGAGAGTTTCAGGGCTGACGAACGAGTACTTTGCCTGTGAGTTCGGATTCTAGTGGCATAGCGCGCCTGAAGAGAGATAGCAAGGTAGAGTGTAGCAATGTTCGATCCTTTTCCGTCAAACGAGCTGAAGAAAGACAATCTCCTGCATCTGCTCGTATATTTAGAATATCTGGACGTAGATTCATTATCGAAGCGGTCGTATGTTGCAGATACATTGGACACCAACATTGCTGCTACAGAGCGTTTGCTGCAGTTAAATCATTGTGCATCTTCATGAGATATATCTTTGACTTGCCTGGACATTGTAACTTTTCTGCAGTAGGCGCTTTTAGTTCATTGCATTGGGCTTCGTATTGTCTGCAGATTGTTACAATTTTGGGAGTTTGCTTTTGTAGTAACATGTTCCAGTTTTGCAGCGTTTTAGACAATCCAGGATAGAGGAGACCATCTTCAGTCCTGTCGACGTAGTATTTGGCTTCATGTCTGACGCTTCTGTTGTATAAGAGTCGCTCATGAGATAAATCCGCTCAGTTCTCGTGAGACGTTAACTTTCAATGCTTTCTCCTCCTTCTTGAGTACCCGGAGGGCAGTTACTTCTGCGAACAGGAAGGATAGATAGATGTCTTGTTTCAGTCTTCAAGAGTCGGATTTCAGTTGTAGTGCCAGTATCATTGACGACAGATATAGATTGACGAGATCAGCTCCTGGGCAGCGAGTCCTCTTCAGCTGGCAGGAATGAAGGAGAAAGCGTATAAGAGCGAAAAATGGAAGGGCGGGTTGGGTTCTAAGAGACTCGGACTCGGGACTGGATGTGTTTTGTATTTATAATGGACCTGTTATCTGTATCTCCGGGTTTCACTATTTTCTTCAGAAGTGGCCTTGAACGCGTTTAGTTTTTTTTTTTTTTTTTTTTTTTTTTTCAGCTTCGGACGGTACTTATGAAGCACACAGAATCTGTTTCTCACAGTGGTCATGCTTTCGTAGCCTAGTTTCTGTGACCTTTTGAGGTGTACCTATGTAAGAGATTCCAGTTAGCTCAGTTATAGTGCACTGGATCAAGGTGAAGGAGATATCTACCTAAATCAAGCAATGGCTTATAATCAAACAGCGTACAACGTTGTCCTCGTCCACATTCTTTAGACACGTTGCAGAAAAGGCAGTTGTTGATCTTCTTCGAAGGAAACGGGTCCTTCCACATTCCTTATAAATCCAAAGGCAACATGGAACCGGCGTCTTCTCGCATGGTATGTTCTGGTAGCCAGGTATTTGTTGTTGCTTGGATTCCTTGTCCAGCGATAACTAGGATTTCTGAAGGTAAAACGTCCGTCTGATCGTGACTATGACTGTCTTGTGTGTCCGCCCAGCCATGCTGAACGTCAATTTCCTCGGAGGCTAGCCTCTAGTCAGAATGAGCGCTCTGTCACTGTAGCGTTCCATCGGCGCACCGCTTCCGATCTACATTGACACTCTAAGGAGAAGGTTATACATCTCGAGCTGATACATCCATGGCAGTAAGTCTCTGGACGATTTGAGTCGCCCACACCAAAACGTCACTTGATTCGTCATCGGGTCATCTTTAAACGGCGCCATCTCTCGATGATTTTGATATTGCAGTTACGCCGCATGGTAGTTTGCAAGAACAGGATTTTTCTAAATAGAACGGTGAGACGGTCAGCTTCGAAGAAGAGCGTAAACTTGCAGTACTAGACGTGCAATACCGCAGGTAGGCAGAGTATATTATGAACTCGAAGGCATAGTGCATGAAACTGAAAAAGAAAAAGCACGCTTTTTCTTCTTCATGCTGACCGCAATGCTGTGCGGCAAACTCAAACGCGCTGCTTTGGCGAAGTCGAAGGAAGAAGTATCGCAATGGCACCACCGTCGAGGAAGAAAGGGAAAGCTTCGCCATTGTTGGTAAATAATAAATATCCCTGACCCAAAACAGCCAGACATGGCACGAGAGAAAGGAAAGATCCTGTTCCAGTAGTTAGAAGAAGCAGGACAGAACTGTGTTCCGTACAGGATCAACTGCTCAAGAGGAGCTTTTTTTCTAGGAGAAAGGAGGATGTGCACTTTGAGTTGTAACAGGAAGTGAGGAATTTTGACAATTAAATAAAGAATTGGAGAAGCGCGGGAGCAGAGATGTAGCTTGCCACGCAGTGCAGCACGACAATAACAACAATCCCTAGGCAGGTGAGTAATCTCTCCCTTGTATAATATAAAGCACTAGCGTGCCAGCTTGTCCATATAAACAACTGCATGAATAAAGCGAACATTTGCAACAACAGTATAGCAAGCATATAGGGATAGGAGATCCAGCCTCCTGTCCTGTTCCTGCTCAGGTGTTGGATGCTTGCCTGCCAGCAGTGAACATGTACAGCATTACTTTTTCTTCTTTCTTCTTGTGCGCAATGAATGGAAAGAAAAAGGAAAGGTACTGACAGTGTCTCTGTCCTAACAGGTGATGGCACAGTACCTCACTACTAATTTAACTCATGAGCTCTCATGACCCCAGTTTAGATTCACATGCCCTCATCACCACAGGGCAGCCACTGGGAGGGCTCCTGAAGCGGCGAAGCTGTCCCTCTTTGTCTGTCTGGAGTAGTTCTTCCTCTTTCTTCTCCTTGGACTTGAATCTCTTGCTTGTGTATCGGAGCTGAAAGAAAGAACACCCATATAGGCTGGCCGATATGCTGGATAGGTACCCCAGGTACAGTACATATAGCCCAGTAAAGAGAGAAAGGAAAAGAAAAGAAACCATACGACCAATATCAGCTTCGCTCCACAAGAGATGTATAGAATATCGCGCCGATACTATTCAATGTTTTGGATTCAACTCGCGAAAACAGTGCACTTGGCTCGTGGTCTCTTTTGATTTAAATTATGTACTCCGGTATGTGCCCGCGGAATATAGCAAGAAATGTCATCTGTCGAATTTTCAACGGGCTGTCCCAGTAGGGCTGCAATAGATATAGTTTCTTCTGTCATGACCGTCTTTCAGAATCAATCCCAGTATGTCAAAGATTATCTAACTAGCTCTCTCTATTGGGATAATTTCATTCCCCTAGGCTAGATATGTGATCTATATAAAGAGAAAGATGACGGAAGAAGAATGATGGCGATAGTTATAGATAGAAGGACAGACTGGTGAGAAAGAAGTAAAGAATACAAGAAGAGAACATGACCTACAAGAAAAAAAAAAGAGAGAGAAATCTTATAGTCTAACTGTGTGGGGGAACCAGAATGTGAATTCCTTCGTAAGATTGATTCATCATCTCCTTTCTCACTGCCCCTATAAGCTGTCTTGTTTTCACCACTCCCAGTTTGCTTATTGCCGTGACATCTAGATGGTGACAGTCAGTTTCTGCTGAGCACAGTTAGTAACTTGATGGCACAGTGATTGCATATCCAGGGGATTCCAGAGAGCAAACTAGCTTTGGGGCCATTATCTGTAAGAGAGGAATAGTAACTTTTGGGAATATTTCCTGTAATAGCCAAGCTATCTAGATGTTGACAAAGAAAACTTTCTCAGAGTAGCATTTTAAATAATATCTCCTACCCAAAAAAGACTTTGTTGCAATTGACCAAGTCCACAGCAATCAACAGCAGATTTGCAAGTTCCTTTTTCAGAAGGCTCAAGAGAATCACTTGCAGCGGAAAATAATAGGTCTCTTGAGATGCCGCTTCTGGGGCACAGAAGAAGGTATTCTCTGCTATTTGATGAAGCATGCGATTTCCATACTGGCTAGGTAACTACGTGGCACCGAGACAACCTCATTATTCTTAGGTACATGGACGGACCAAAACACCGTGCTACGCGGACTTCTTTGAACCGCCTTAACTCCGAGTCCGGTGGTGATGCTCTCCTATTTGATGACTAAGCCAGGGCATCTTTTCTATTTTTAACTCAACGATAGATTATGCAACAATGTCCGAGTATGCAGTAGCTAAATTAGCCGATGCTGATCTATTCTTGTCTTGACTTGTTTTAGGATCAATGCATGATATTGGTCCGGACGGCTCTTTTGCCAAGTCAGTTAAGATGCTAAATTTGTATTTCCCCGACTACTACACAGTCTGGAAGGCCGTGTGTTTGTTGATCGATCTCTACCTAGGGAAAAGAACAATATGCGCCTTTTCTTCCAAGGGAAAGTATGATGTGTTTACCATGTAGGAAGTACTGTAGGTGAGAAATCTAATTGTGTACTCCATGGATGTTCCGAGTCTCATAGACGCAGTGCGCTGCGATTAACGTGAACAATATATCCAACGTCGTACCAATTTGAAATATGTTAAACCAAAACTTGGGTAATTTTCTTAACTCTATCATGTCTACGTATACCATACCTGTCATATCTATATCTTCGCTTTGAGCGACGGTCGGATGTCCTCGAGTCCAGATGGTCCGTCGAATATCTGCTGCTCGACGATACGCGTATTGATCTGTTGGTCACGACAGATTAGCATGGACGGCGAAAACGGCACTTGATAGGAGCTAGATAAGACGTACATGTTGCATGCCAAGATCCTCGACCTTCTCGACACCAAGGAGGCGCATGCAGGTCTTGGTTTCGTCGGACAGAACTGAAGGAAATGATGTCAGTATCTATATGTAGCACAACCTCTGCGATTTCACAAGCCAGCATACTCTGTAGAGTCCTCTTGACACCCTCGACTCCGCCAGCGGCCAGACCCCACAGAGCGGGTCTGCCGACGCCTACGGCCTTCGCGCCCAGGCACAGCGCCTTCACGACGTCTGTGCCACGCCTGATACCACCGTCCACCCACACTTCGAGCTTGTCAAAGACCTCTGGGCAGTACTTCCTGATCTCCAGCAAGGTGTGCACGGCCGGCGGCGCTGTGTCAAGGGCGCGCCCACCGTGATTGGAGAGGATGATGCCCTTCACCTGAGGCGCGCGCAAGGAGGCGATGTATGCATCCTCGTGCGTCTGCAGGCCCTTGAGGATGATCGGCAGATCTGTGTGCTTAGCCAGCCATTTCAGGGTATCGTTCCAGGTCAACGACGGGTCTGTGCCCGCAAACAGCTGCTGGCCAACACCGCCGCCACCAGTACCAAGATTACCAAGATCGGGTGTACCATCAGTTGAACGTTCAGCCGCCTTGACAGTGCTGGTAACAGGCAGCGACTCTGCGACATTAGTGCTCCGCTCGTCGTCCTCTCTCTTCCCTGGGACCGGAGCGTCAAGGGTCAGGACGACGCACTTGATCGCCTTGAGCTTGTTGATGCGCGCCAGCATCGCTTCGCTCTTCTTGCGGTCGATCTGGACGTATAGCTGCCACCCAAACACCTGGTCCGGGGCGGCATCTTTGACAATCTGCTCCGGCGACATCGATGCATTGTTGGAGATAAGCTGCATGGCACCGAAGCTACGACATGCCTCTGCGATACCGGCCTCACCAGCAGGGTTACCGAGGCGGGCCATGGCAGCGGGCGAGACGTATATGGGAATCCCTAGCTTGTATCCCAGCAATGTAGTGGTCAGGTCGCATCTCGAACAGTCTATGAATACCCGGGGTCGCAACAAGATCGAGCGGTACACTTGGGTATTGAAGTGTTTTGTTGCGAGATCATCGGATGCGGAGTAGTAATAAGCCCACGCCTTCCTGCTGATCTGTTTCGTAGCCACCGCTTCGATCTCGTCCATATTAAGGAGCGTGTGCATAGGTGGCGGGCCTTCCTTCTTCTCCTCTGGCTGCGTCTTCTCGGCCTCATGCTTGGGTAACGTCTCCGGGTCGACGGTCCCTAGCAGGGCCTCGGGCTTAAGGTTCTCCTCCAGCGTACCCGGCGGGTGGATGGGATCGTATTCTGCCGTGGCATCTTTACCAGAAAGCTTGAGGATGATCTTCGAGCCACCAGGGTGGCTGGGAAGAAAGTCGGTAACCTGCATGTCACATCGCGGTGATTCTTAGCACCAGTATTATACTCTCTTGGCCTACATGTGCGATGTACGATTCTCGGCAACAAAGAGTGCTGCAAGGGAGTTAAGGGCAATTGGAGCTCTCACATCGTAGACCTTTCCATATAATATAACCCAGCAGCTTTCCGGGGTGTTGTGCTTGGCGACTGCGTCCCAACTTCAGTACATCTTATGGAGCAAATTGAGCGATCAAACGATGGTGATGCGAAGAGAGAGAGCTGTACCACCTACCTTCTGCCGCGTCGAATGTCTTTGCCATTTTCACACGGCGCCGTATGGCAATTATTGCAGCGGTCGGGAGAGATAGGTACGAGGGAAAGGAAGGAAAAAGAGGAAGAGACAGAGAAAGGGAATTGTCGAAGAAAGCGTTGCCGGGATGCGATTCCCATTGACAGCAGCAATCGGCAGTACGCCGATTAGGCCAGAGGCGGTGATTGAACGACAGCTATAGCCGACGGCGGCAGCTGGGGAACGGGCGAGATTTCTCCACCATCGAGAGGCGCGGGATCTCGTCCATGAGAGGTCGGGGCGTATCGGGCGGGGAAGCGCAGCTGGTCCCGTCTGGGGTCTCGGGCGAGATGACGATAGTAGGCCGGGAGATCGCAGGAAGAGGCGACGCTGCTCGTCTAGGGCGGCTTCTGGGAGCTGTCGACTGCAGAAAGCCGAAGAGATCCTTCAGTTGGACAGTACAACTTCTTAACAGAGCAAGACGTACAGGATACAGAATAATTTACAGAGCACGGGGCAGCAAGGTCCGTCCAGCCAGCGCGGGGATTCGAGGGCCGTAGGGCGGCAAATCATGCAACCGCCATTATTCCGCAGAGTCCTGGAACAGACGCTGTGTCCTCATGGCGATCGATGATCCTGCTGGTGTTGCCTGTGTTCAAGACCCATCCATGGTCGCCTCCGCGGTCGGAAACCGAACTCCGTGAGCTCTCTGTCAGACGGCTCCTACTTCCACCCCGTCCTATTCGACATCGGGGGCCAGCGTTCACCATGTTCGAGGTGCGCACTCTCAGCATCCCCTTCCTCACGTTGCTCTGACAATTGCTGACATCCTCCAGCGTCGTGCCGCTGACAGGTATCGCCTGCGCATGCATCGCGCCCGCTCCGTCACCCTGACCCAGGACGAGATCGTTGAGGTGCGCGCTGCCCAGCGGACTTTCGAAGGCGCCTACATCCGCACGGCGCTTTCGCAATTCTCCTTCGCCCTCATCATCCTCAAGATCTTTACGTCCGAGTTCTACAGCATCGGAGCACTGTTCGCCGTCTACGGCACCGGGGTGCTGATCATCGGCCTCTTCCGCCGCCAGCAGGGTAACCGCCAGTTCTTCTCGGAGATCGGCGAGGATGGCCTTCATCGCAGCAAGTTCCGCACCAGTGGGAATGCGGTTGTTGTGCTCACAGTCCTGAGTATCGGGGCCTACGCATGTCTAATCGGACTGACCTTGACGTTGGACCGCCGAGACAGGTAGGCATGTCCACAGGGAGACACAGATTTATAACATCTGCGCGACAGCCAAGCGCGCATTCTTATGAAAAGTCCGCCAAGCAGTCGCGACGATCTCAGGCAAGGGAGCAGCGGACGAGGCGTATCGTCCTGCGACTCGAGGCGGAGGATGACGGCTCTGACCGCCAAGACTGCCACCCTCGGACAGCAGGTCGTGTTCGAGACAGGGCGGAGGACGTCGCACGGAGAGCTCGGCGACTGTCGAGCGCTCTTGACTCTCTTACAGTCGATGGCCTGATAGTACAGAACACCAAGGGTCTAGAACATTTTTTCTACAGATAGATCGTCTTGTGTAGTGGAGAGGCTGTAAGGGGTGCGGTTGAGAGACTCCGCCAGCTAGTTGTATATAAAGGTGGCAACGGGCGGTTGGCTTCATTCTGATAGCTGTACCTACATTCTGCTCTGTAGTTGACTGCTCACGTCTGCCCTTGCTTTAGCCAAGCTGCTAAAAAAGGGAATGATGAAGAACGTGTGAGAATCATCCTCCTGGTTCGTCCCCTCATCTACTGTGGCCAAAGTACGGCTCTGTCGGCATCTATCCGCCTACAGCCGGAGATATCCAACAGCTGCCTCAACTGGCGGTCTTGACACCGGCATTAAAGCGTTTGAAGCACTCCTCTTTTAGGTAACATCCGTGACGTGAACCACTCGAGTCTCCCGTTTTCTAGCTTGGAAAAGAGGTTACCCACTAGAGCGATCCACAGTCCTGACGGCATAGTAGTGGGGGGCTTGAGTTGGAAGTGACTTCATCGCACAAGACAGAAGTCAGTGAACGGCTTCATTCGAATGAGCTGGCTGTTATATTTTGCAGTGCTATCTCATCGGCATCAAGCACAACTCAGCTCCTGCTGACGTTGCCACAATAACAAACCATACAAGGTACATTAGACCTGTGTGGCACGATCGCGAGTGGCTAGCTCTCCTGAACCACTACTGTTCCTTAACCAGCAGAGACATACAGGTACGGCTCGCAACCAGATTCAAATCCGCTTCAACCCAGTGGTCCAGGTCGCAAGGCAGCCAAAGAGACAGCGGCCGCAGTGAAAGGAGGCGTGCGAGTGACGCTCGAATGAACGGGGGACTCCCGCCGCCTTTGACTCATTCCGTCCCGCGCGCCCTTTAACCACAACCACCACCGAACTCTTCAAATCCCAGCAGCCTGAAGGCCCTTCGCAGACTGTCCTCTCCATCTTCTCTTGTCGCGTCAGAAGCGCCTGTCTGGTGATACTGTCAACCGCGAGAGCCAGTTATCCCTCTTCCCCAGGTCACATCCCTGCTGCTGCTGCGGGGATGTCGCAGCACTCAGACATCGCCCGGTCAGCCATCATGAGTTGTGCCTCGACCCCCGAGCCTCCTCGAGACCACCGTGTCCCTCCGCCCAACGGCATCCCTAACGGCGGGAAAGACGCTGGTCTTATGCCCCCGAAGACCGTTGTCGGGAGAGCGCTAGGGAATGAGCTGCATTCCGATGCCCACAAGGCGTCAGCGCAGCCCTCCAAGGATGGAGTCGGGTTTGCCCTAACTGACACTCCGATTTCTACCGCACCGAGCTCTCCACAAATGTATGTTGCCCCCCTTCCCCTCCAAACCCCCCCTTCTCCTGTTTCTCCCGAAGGCCCTGTTTCAACCGCCCCGCTTCCTCTCGTGCGGGGACGTCGTCTCCCAGCCTGTCGGGCCTGTTGTTCAGCCCTATCGCTCGTGGCTATGTCTCCTGCTGACGCGTTTTTCAGATCCGCTCGCGTGCCTAACTCCGGATCTGCGACACCTAACAGGGTTCGCGCGACCACTCTCGACATCCCTGGCCTCACCAAGTCCAAGGTTTCACCAGACGGTCGGATATCGCAGCGAGATGTCGGCTCGAAGCTCGTCATCGTCATGGTCGGCCTCCCCGCCCGGGGCAAGAGCTACATCACCAAGAAGATGGCCCGTTACTTGAATTGGTTACAACATGATACCAAGATATTTAACGTCGGAGAGCGTCGTCGCATTGCGGCTGGCGGTTCCCCTTCTCCTGCGAAGCTTGATCACGGCAAGGACAGGAGGGAGAGTTCTGTCCACAATGATCTGGTCGACTCTGTCCGCCGAATGAGCATGAACGGGGGCACCTCGAATCCCACTGGCGATCACGAGGATGCGCTCCCGCCTCCTTTCGTTCCAGCTCGGATCCTCGTTAACGGCAAGGAAGCTCCAGAGACCAACGGCAATGCGTCTACGGCCGTGGCAGCTACCAATGGTCACGAGATTGAGCGAGAAGGCTCACCAGAGGCAATGGATCAGTCCGCCAACTTTTTTGACCCGAAGAATCAGCGTGCTGTCCAGCTTCGGGAACAGGTCGCCTTGGCTACTCTCGACGAGCTTCTGGACTACATCCTCGAGCAGGGAGGAAGCGTTGGTATCCTTGACGCCACCAACAGCACTCTGGAACGTCGCAAGACCATCATGGATCATATCCGGAAACGTGCGGGCCCTGAACTGGGTGTGCTTTTCCTTGAGAGTTGCTGTGTCGACGAGGACCTGCTTGAAGCTAACATGCGCCTGAAGCTGTCGGGTCCGGACTACAAAGGCCAGGATCCTGCCAAGGCGCTGGAGGACTTCAAGAAACGTGTCGCCCTCTACGAGAAGTCATATGTTCCCCTTGGGGAGTATGAGGAGAAGAACAACATGCCTTACATTCAGATGATTGATGTAGGGCGCAAGGTTGTTTCTCACCAGACCAATGGGTTCCTCTCGTCGCAGGTTGTATACTATCTCCTCAACTTCAATCTTTCACCGCGTCAGATCTGGATTACTAGACATGGTGAGAGTATAGATGACCGCTTGGGTCGCATCGGAGGAGACTCAGAGCTGAGCGAGAACGGACATCGATACGCCAAGGCGCTTGCCAAGTTTATCGACCACCAACGGCGGCAGTGGGAATTGTACCAGCGCCAGAAGGCGATGTCGAAGCACTTCCCACCACGTCCGGGTGACAGCACGCCCCCGAACCCCTCGTATGGTCCACAGGACCGACCACGTAATTTCTGTGTTTGGTCATCGATGATGGTTCGCTCCATTCAGACCGTCCAATACTTCAACGAAGATGAGTACGATGTGAAACAGATGAAGATGCTGGACGAGCTTCATGCTGGAAGGATGGAAGGCATGACATATGACGAGATCCGCGAGCGTTACCCTGAAGAGTATGCCCACCGCAAGAGGGAGAAATTACACTACCGCTATCCCGGACCGGGTGGAGAAGGATACCTTGATATCATCAACCGTCTCCGCGCTGTCATCATTGAAGTTGAGCGCATGACGGATCATGTACTCCTCGTGAGCCACCGATCTGTGGCTCGGGTCCTCCTCGCATACTTCCGCGGGCTAAAGCGTGATGAGGTTGCAGACCTCGACGTGCCGCTTGGCGTTCTCTACATGCTCGAACCCAAGCCGTACGGAGTCGACTTCAAGGCGTACCGATACAATCCTGATACAGACTGGTTCGACTACCTGCCTGATTTCCAACTAAGACAGGCAACCTATTAGCGTGATGAGGGGCAATTTGTGTGAACAGGAAGGGGAAGCTCCTCTCGTCACTCAACGGCGATGCTGACACGCCTTGTTCATTCCAACCGGTGGTACATGATCTCGACTCTTATCTTTGCCCCAGGTTTTCCAAGACTTCCATCATCTTTCCACTAAGAGTGCTTGCTCTTTTTGTTTCCCATTTTCTTTCTTGCTAATGGTCGATGATTTCACCACGCACCTGGAATTTCCACACAGTTATCCCTGTCTCTTAACGCCCTACCCCGGCGTAACGATACGTCACGATGTACCATGGCCCAAGTTGTGTTCCTAGCGGTTTGCTCATCGTGCTGATTCCCCGGCTCTGTCCACTCCGACCTTTTACGTCGGTTTCAAATGATGCTCTCGCCTCAATTAGAGACATATCGATTCTCCTTATTCCCCCTTCGCTTTTCTCTTTGCTGTGTTATCACCAAAGATTTCATCTCTTTCCATGTTACACCAACAGTCGATACAGGACAGTGGTGTTTTTTTTTCTTTTACTGGCTGCATGTCTTGGGCGTTGTTTCAATTAGTGTGCACTTCCTTGAAGTCCACTTTTCCAAATGGGCGCTGGTAGTTGAATTGAAACCGTCGCCGGGACACCGGAACAGGACGGGGTGTGGAGTTTCGGGTGCCTAGTAATTTCTAATGGTTCTTTTACAGCGCTCCGTTGGCGCTTTTGACTCGCTGAGGAAACAGGACGGCGTTCAGGGCGTGAAATTTTTCTTCAGTTCAGACCGTGACGGTCGAGTTTAGCTATCTTCAGACGATGAAATGACACATGAAATTCGCTCGAAATACAGTCTCCACACACGTAGGACATCCATACCACCGTATGTTCCCTAGGGACCTATGTACTGTATGTACATACTACAGCAGAATATCTACTTCTTCTCCTCCTGCTTAACCTTCTCAAACACCTCCAAAAATGCAGCAGGATCATCCGCCCCCTCAACCACATACTTCCCCTGGATCGTAAAGTTCGGCACGCCGGTGACGAACCTCCTCGTCGCCCGCGCGGCCTCCTCATCGACCTCCTTTCCCCCTTCATCCGACTCCAACAAAAACCTCTCCACCTCCCCCTTTTCCAACCCCGCCTCCACCGCCGCGTCCACCAGCACCGCCCGATCCGTGATGTTCTTCTCCTCCTCGAAATACGCCCTGAACAGCGCCTCCACGACTTTCGTCTGGAGCGTCTTCTCCTCTCCAGACGTCTCCGTCTGCCCCCGTTCAACCTGTTTCTGACCAGCCCACCAAATCAACCGATGCGAATCCCTCGTCCTACCGGTCCGTCCACCGAACTTGAACGCGATCCCCTCCGCGGCCCCGACGGCGGACAAACGGGCGAACATGGCGTCCGTCCGCTCCGGACCGAACTTGGCGTTGTAGTGCTCGCGCTTGTCGGCGCCCGGGTAGGTCGGCGCGGACGGGTTCAGGTAAAAGGCGTGCCACGAGATGGAGAAGGTGTCTGTGGGGTGGGAGAGTTTGTGGGTTGCGATGGCGCGGGAGAGGCGTCTGTGGCCGACGTAGCACCACTGCGGTGGTACATGTACATTAGTACATTGGAAATATAATAAAGGAGGTATTCTGGGATATATGTAGGTACGTACCGGACACACCGTGTCAGAGACGATATGGACTTTGAAGTTCGTCATGATTGCGCGGGACGCCACGGTTGGAAGATTGATTGGATTGTAGTATGTGTACTGGATCTCTTGATATTGGTCGTTGATCCTCTCTGTAACTGGGATCGCAATTGGGAGTGTTTTGTGGATGGACGGCTCGATATGCTTATTGTCTGATGGCTCGAAGATAGATAGTCTATACGCTACATCCGTAGGTGCAGCTGGGGTGCATAAATAAATGCCCATCCGACGACCCCGTCGCGGATAGTTAACTTAACTAGTATGGATTTGCTTACCAATCAATAATCGGTGTTCTGATCAAGCCGAGTCGGTTGGGATCCCGATGCGGGGAAGCGTCCAACCCTGACAGACCACTGAGTCGCGCTCTACCTAAGCGTGTAAGTTCGGAGGTGGATCATTTTCAAATTAGTCATGGGACTCTATAGTATCGTGTATCACATTTCTATCTCATTGTATTGCAAGGGAGCATCTGAAGGACGGATTTATTGTTGCGCCATCTCGGATCTGTGGCCGGTGCGATGACATCATCAGGTACACTCCGCACAGTGCGATTAGGTCATTTTGGTGCGATCTCATCTATACTATAAATCGACCAACTCCAAACAGCAATGGCTCAATACCCCACTTATAAACCAAAAGTCAAGCAAGTAAGAAAATAGAACATCAAAAATGAAAAATAAAAATACGTTAAGACGACCTTGGGAACCCTCCGAAATAACGCATGACAGTCTGTTGAGTTGAAGAATAAGTCGTCGTCTTGATACTACCAAGTTCCTTATACCCCGCACTTTCCAAAGTACTTTTCTGTCTGTCATTAGAAATAGAGAAACAACGTACATCGTAACACGTGCAAGTCGTCATCTCTAGATCCTTTAGGCAGCCTGATTAACCAATCTCCAAGAACGTGAATCGTCAAGAATAACAGCCGATGCATTGGAAGATATAGAGGGTGGAGAGGGTTGACTCTCGAGTTCCTTGCGCACAGCGGCATACTACAGATGGTGTTAGACACACCACATGCGAACTCTTAAGAACCAGGTGCAGTACATACCTTGAATCCAAAGTTAAGCACCAACGCCATTGCCAATCCAATACACACAATAATCGGACCCAGGACATTGTCAAGATCACGTCCACTGCGCTGGCGAATGAGCTTCGAACGAAATTCATACATATGCCACCCCCACAGCGCAGCGAAAAGAGCGAAACACGTGTAGACAATAGCGAGCGCACGCGCAATATCGTTGTCTTTGCCTGCAGCGTTGTACAGACCCAGTGATAGAGTCGCCAGGAGAACGCTGACGTGCTGCCACTTGATGAAAGTCCGTTGGTTGGCAAGCCACACCTTGGATTCCACGCGGACTGGCCCGGCGTCCTTGAGCCATATCCTAGGTTCCTCGACCCCCGGCGGAAGAGTGACTCGTTGGCGACGAGCGCGTGCGTAGCGGGACATCGAAAACGAAGGGAGGATACTGGTGAGCCGCGATGGTATCGAGGGGCTTACTGATGGATCGCGGGCTCGGTAAGACTCCCCAGGGCGCTCAGGTTCGCGGCTGGGTTGAGGTTGTCCCGGACGTGGAGCCTCTAGAGCACCGGCAGGGCCTGCATCAGGAAGCCTGGAAACGGGCGAACCGACAAGGGGCTTGGCTGCATGACCGTGTTTCGCACCAAGGAAGCTTCCCACGGCATGTTCTTCTTCGGCACGCCTCGCCTGCCTCTCCTGCTCCTCGTGGAAGGCCTCTTCAGGGTCACGTCGGATGTCATTCTCAAGTTCACCCAGCCAGAACGGGAATGCGTTGACATTGTCCTCGAAGAGTTGCGCGACTCCGTGGACAAACTTGGAAAACCTTGGGGCTTCTTTGACAAGATGAGACGCCATCAGATCTCTCACCCATTCTCCTGCCCTTCCGCTACCTCTCAACTTGATCTCCAGTAGAGCATGAGGGAAACGAATGATCTCTCCCTGTCTTATCGAGCTGAATGGATACTCCATCGCGGCATCATCAATGTCCCTGCGGTGCCAGTCAGAAGGATCCCGACAAGGTCGCTCGAAATCCAACGAATCCTCTCTAATCAGCGCTAGATTGGTGTCTAGAGAGATTCTGATTCGGTCGTCACCGGGGATCTGGAAGGCTGTCCGGGTATAATTGGCACGAAGCATGGGCTGCAGCTCATGCTCCCGGATGAAAGACTGCAGCTCATCCACGTCCCTTCGAAGCGACTCTGCCTGCTCTAACTCGCCAGTCCCTTGGTCTGAGAGCCTGCTAACCTTCTTGTCGAATTTGTATTGGCCGTTCAAAAACTCCTGGATGTGCTTCTCTTTCAGTTGCACTCTGACCTCTCGACTTCGGTCATCCTCAGTGACAATCTTCTTCTCCAAGAAGATAGCTGGCTTGTCCTTCAATTGTCCTGTCCAGCGCAGCCTCAAAGACCCAGCTTCCGGCGCCCTGGCAACCTTTTGGTTATAGAGTTCAAATTGAGGATTGTCGAAATACAGAGATGTGATGGTCGGATCCGTCGGAACTACATCCAATTCTTTGGAAGACTTCGGGTTATAGACCAGGACGGGCAGTCGCCGCAGGATGTATGTCTTGACCTCCAGGATATTATCGGCATGGACCCAGAATTTGTGCGAGGTATAGACATCTTGACCGAAACGAGCGTCTGCACTGGCACCCTCCTTGCCCTCCGGAACACCCGGGTTGAGTATCTGGCGCACGAACGAATACATGACGGAGAGTCGGTGGAGGAGAGGCGAGTAATCTTCGGAGTTGAAAGGCAGCTGCGAGAGGCGCACTTGGAGCAGAGGCCTGACCCGGTAGCGTGCGCCACGCTTCCGGTCATGTTTCTTCGCAGCCTTGAGGAATCCGGTGAAATTGATACGGCTGTATTTCTCCAGCTCGCTGACCTCTTTAGTAATGCTATCGAGCTCGCGCAGGACCTGGGAGGCGAGGGCCCTCCGTCTCTGTTCGTCGGTCACCTCTGGTTCCTCATCGTCTTTCGGAGCCAATGGCTCCAGTTTCGCCTCACATGCAGAGGTACGCTCGCGCAGCTGACGAGACGTCTGCACCTGAAATGCGTGGACCTTGTCCAGCTGAACGTTGATCAGCTCCTGCACAAAGGCCTCTTCATCCTGTTCCGTCCACGGGTCGCTCTCGACGTCGCTCAGATCCTCGCCCGTCACATCTCGTTCCCTTAATAAAATCTTCAGTTTGTGGTAGTCAATATAGTTTCCCTCCCATGGTGGATAGATGGAGTTCTTCAGGGTCTTGCCAAAACGCATTGCGCAGGGATGAAGGGAGCTGCCTGGCTGGGCTGGCGGAGAGAATATACGGTGAAAGATAAGAATAAGGATGACCAGTACAGTGCGTGTGGGTTATGGATACACTAAATCTAACAGATAGAAGCCTCGAATCGGTTGTGACGAAGTTGAAAAGAGCTGCAGGAAGGGCGACGGCACGACGCCGGGAGGTATTCTCAGCACACGTGCCTGGCGAGAGCTCGGAGATAGCCAATTGCAAGCTTCCCGAGGTGTGTGATCTCAGATGGAAGCGGAGGTCCCGAGCTAGGCCCGATCGGGGAATCAGCTGGTCGGCCCGCGACAGGGAGGAACCTTTCCCCGACCTGGTCGGACGCGCTGGACGGAGTACCCCAGATTGCCGCTACTAATCCATACCTCATCTGTTTTCTTCCACCTCGGCGAGTTTCTGGATAGATGGATAGACGTATATGTTCCTAAAGTATTTTTTTTGATTGAATTTCTACATATCGGCCATATAACATTTCATTTAGATACTACCACCTAATACCTATTTTCTCGCCTCTATGGCGTCTATCACCTCCCAGGCGGCATCTCCAGGTCTCTTGCCGGAATCCCTTCACGAGGTTTTGGCGGACCTGCATCAACATCCATATCCCCATGTTCCCAATCCACCGGAATGCAGGAGACGAGCGTCTGTGGCCCTCATTCTCAGAGTCCGCCCTGACTATCATCACTGGCCTGAATCGTCTATCCCCGAGGTGGACGATCAGTCTGCATCAGTTATCCAGCGACTGGATAGCTTCTTTTCTCAGTCATGGGTTAAACACGGTGATCCAGAAGTCCTATTTATTAAGCGGGCTTCGAGAAAAGGAGATCGCTGGACAGGTCACGTCGCGCTTCCCGGGGGCAAGAGAGATCCGGATGATGCAGACGACAAGGCCACCGCGATCAGAGAGGCTGCCGAAGAGATTGGTCTCGATCTGACAACAAACAACTGTATATATGTTGCCAATCTACCGGAGCGTGTGGTCACTGCGTCCTGGGGCAGTGTACCGTATGTGGTTCGTCACTGTCCCCCTGCTTAGATCATACTGATCCGGCTGTAGGCTCATGGTTCTCTGCCCCTTTATCTTTCTGTTAACTTCCGCCAGCTCACCAGTGCTCAAGCTACAGCCGGCAGAGGTGGCATCGACCCATTGGGTCTCACTCCGGGCTCTTCTGTCTCCGTCGCTGCGTACCATTGAGCATGTCGATCTTTCCGAACGATATTCCAGTAGGGGCGGCTTCCTCGCCCGTCTCCTTTACCGTTCGATGGTTGGCCTAATGCAATTTTCCGCAATCAGACTGATTCCCACGGAAAGTCTGCAATGTCCCTCAGTTCCCGGATTTATTCCTGATGACAGCAGCAACAAAAAGTCTCTTTCGCCCCTCCAAAAGTGGAAGGCATGGTACCTGAGCCACCAAGCGGATTCTAATGACAGGAGCCGTCCTCTGCTCCTTTGGGGATTGACCCTGGGTATCTTAGCGGACTTTCTGGATATGCTCCCTCCTCACAACGCAGTTAAACTTTGGAAGTATCCGACTTTTACTCCTCCAGATATGCGCTTGATCGTGAGTCTTTTGACGTATCGCCTGCGGAAACGCAATGCTCTCAGAGTCAGGGCTCTAGGACGCCCAAATGAGACAGCCGTCGACAGTCAGACTGCCGCGCTGCCTGTCACACACGATGAGAGTGCTGATGGTGATGCTGACCACGACCCCAACGAGGTTGGAATTGGTGGAATGGGCGTTGGCAGATACTACGGCAAGGATTCTGCAAAGGCAGATACTCATGCCGTCGGCATTATGCTGAGAGGGTATTATGACCGTTTGAGGGTTGCCATCTATGTTTTCATTGCTTGGAGGTTGGCTGCAGGCTCTATTGCAGCGTTGTATGCCTGGAAATGGTTTAGATGGCTCCGGCGCCGGTGAATACATCTAAGACTTTCTATTTTATATATAGACATGTATCCGCATAGTTAGTCTACATTATCTTAGACTGGTATAGAATCCTATGATATAAAATTGAACGCATCTACCTGAATACCAAGTGCGTGGTATGGGCAGATTATGCGCCGCCGGCATGTGACACCGCCCGTATCCGGAGCTCCACTAATGTTCCCCACACGCCGCCGTGGCGCCCCCTGCTGTAAACACCCAGCGAAGTCAATTTCACTATCGGAGCTGGCTGAAAGAGTCGAGCAGCCTCGACAGCCATATTGCGGAAACGTGTTTTGCTGCGTGTGAAATCCTCTCCTTTGTCTATTTTAACCTCTTTCTAGCGACAATGCCCGCGACACAGAAGCTCTACCCTCGCGCAACCGTCAAGCGCATCGTCAAAGCACACTCGAATCGAAGCGTTAGCAAGAATGCAGACATCCTGGTAAGTCGGTCCCTTATCACAGTATTGCAGGTGTAATGTCTTTTATTAGTCCTTTTCATATCTTCCAGACTGATCGACTAATCTGCGGTCCGGACCATTTCACAGATCTTCCTAGACTACATGCTCTTCATGCAAGAGTGAGCCCCCACCCACTCTTCCAGTTCACGCGATCATCCGTAGGGGACGGTACATTTACGAATAAATTCATCACAGATTGATGCGCGAAGCCTCGATACAGTCGAGGAGAAGCGGTGAAAAGAACATATCTGCCAAGAGTGTGCGGAAGGTCACCGAGGTACGAGCAGCACCCCTCTCCACCATACTCGTTCCCGTTTGCCGGTATACAGTGGCCTAATATTGGTTTCCAGGGAACGCTACGCAAGTTCAGAGGATAAGCGACACTTTGGTCGCTGAATGGTCGTTTTCGTGTTTGTCTGCGGAGCGCGCTGTTGGGCGTGACACGTGTACTGCGTATGGGCGGCGTACGGATATTGGCGTTCAGGTATCGGTTATCTACCTAAGATACCCATGGTCGTGGTGACCATATCACTAATATTACATTATTCTTGCTGTTGAGATATTCAACCAGAGAATGTCTACCATATGGTGCAATTGTTGATATATTCTTATCCTGTATGGCACCATCTTTTATTTCAATGCGGCGCGGAAGGGAAACAACTCGAGCTCCGAAGCCACGATGCTGTCTTGCCAAGAAATGCATCCTGTTCTCCTGAGGAGCGCTCTTTATTTCATCTACAATTGACGTCAGTAAATATTGTACAGTGATATAGTAAATCTAATCAAATTACACAGAAAGACACAAATATCTAGTCTACCCAAAAAAGGCTGCCGCTGACATGAGGTAGTTCGTGAGCAAATATCCAAAATATTCTTCGTCCAGGATGCCCTGAAAAATAACATGGCGATCAGATAGTGATCGTTCCAGCGTAAGCTATCTATTCTGCGGTCGAAGGTATCAAACGAAGTAAGATATACCTACCAGTCTGCATACTTTTCCGGAAGAGAAGAAGATCTCCTGTATGGATCACCAGTTGCAAAAAGATTCCATAGATGACAAAGGATAGAAATACCAACATCCAGAGGAATACCCACCACGATCAGGTAAGTACCAACATTAGATGGTTTATATCATGCTCTAGACGTCAGTACTGTTTAGAGGCAATGAATAAATGCTACGCAACCTTGAATGTTAATGCAGTTCCTACATTCCACCTAAGTATTTGAGCGATGAGCAGGTCCGAATAAGGTATGTCAAGCAGGACCCAATTGCACTTCCTGCGAGGCCCAGATCCACCTGTACAAGTACAAAAATTTATCACTATTGTTAGAGTCATGAAGGCAATGATCAACTGTGGTTACTTAGTACCTAAATCTGATTTTTCTTTTGGGTTACAGCTAATTCTTTACCATGTTACGTGTTTGACATACAGAGGCAATGCATAGTGTATTCCTCGCTGGAACTTAGAGCCCTATGAGATCTCTATTTGATCTGCTTACACATACAATATAATCGTACTACACATAAAGTGACCAATAGGCTTGGCAGATAGAGATATTGAAGCCTCGCCCCCTCTCCTCTCTAAGTCCAGAAGTCAGCGGGCTGTCCGATCCAATCTTTATATCTAGCTCTTTTCGTTCCCCGTGCTTCGGGATGGCATATTACCATCTTATTTCTTGCTATCTCAGTACTATTCAAGGTCAGTAAGGAAGAAGCCTTTACGGCTTACAGCGTTCACCTCTGCAAGACCGACTTTATCCAACTTCGTCTTGCTCCAAAGAGCAACTATACCAGAGTAAGAGATGACTTTTTGCACAATAAAATAATGAAGTTACAAAAAGCAAAGATAACCAAATTAAATTTGCAAACTGTCAACCAGAATTGCATGTTCTTCAAAATGCACGTCCTCAAATTATCCTCACATTCACGCACACTGAATTAAAATACCCCGCATGCAGACACTGGAAATAAAAATCCTGTATGTATTGGCAAAGAACATATTTTTAATAAACATTCTACTGAATAGGGACGATATTAAGTCTCTTTATTAGAGAAGCTGGCCGAATATCAACTATCATGGGAGGGAAGGCGATGGTGCAAGTGGTGTCGGCTGACGCCGAAAAAAACCGTGTCGATTCTCCGTCTTAAGAGATTAAGATGCAGATCTCCGGCGCGGGGCGGTGTAGTATCTATGATACCCACAAGTTGGCTTCCGAAGGGAATTGAATTCAGTCAATTGCTACATCGTGTGGAGTAATACTGTACATACAATCCATGTAAAACTCTTGAACGGCGTACGAGCAGAAAGAGAAGACGAAAACGGATCAGAAGACAGACAGAACACCAGGTTCTTTCTGTTCCAAACTCTGCTTTGTTTGCGAGTGGAGACATAGTTGTTGGCACGCGATCCAGTACTGGATCATATCATCGGAGGAGCTCCCGCTCTATTTTCCGCCTCTTTCATTCGCGACAACATCGCAGCCGCCCAACTTCACCTGTCAACACCAACTAATTCCCAACGCCCTCCTCTACTCTACGCCAGCAACCCTGCTGCTTTCTCCTAGTCTTATAAACCCCCTGAATACTAATATTTCTACTTGACACCTCTTGCCCTGGCAACTGGTCTGTCTCTTTCTCCCCTTTGCGCCAGCTGCAATCGCACAACCGACTACCTTCCCCACCATGTCTGCCACCACCGTCACCAACAACCCTCCGCCACAAACAGATTCCAAGTCCGCCAAGAAGAAGCGTGCAAAGGCCGACGCTGTTTCAAATGGCGATGCTGCTGTCTCTGTCCCTTCAAACCCGGAGACCCCAGCCTCTGCTGAGCCTACGACAAACGGTGTTTCTAGTGAGGCTGAGAACACTTTCTTGCGGGATCTCCAGAAGTAAGCATCCTTATGCTGCTTCATGGTTGTCTATGCATGTAATATACTGGACAATGTGTTGATTTATGTTTCCTGCAGGAGCCTGCGCAATGCCGTGAAGAAACTGGTGAGTCACAGCCACTATGTTCTGATAATTCCCTCTGCTAATGCGATATCCTCTGCAGAATGCTACCTCCAAAGTCGACACTATCATCGCCGAAAATCCTGGCAAGTCGCTCGATGACCTAGTTGCCGAGAGGAAGATCAATGTGGACCAGAAGGCTCAGGCGCTGAAGAAGCCTACCTTGGAAGCCAACGTCGCTCAGTTGGAGCACCAGATCGCCCAGTACAAGCAGTTTGCTTCCCACTACGAGGAACGCCTTGCCAACCAGAAGACGGCTCTCGAGAAGGCGCACAAGGAGGAGCTGGAGGCCGAGCGGGAAAGGATTGTCGCTGAAACTACAGAAGCCAGCAAGAAGAGCTTTAGAGATCAATTGCTCGTCCTGAGCAAGTTTTTGCGCGCTGCTGCTGCTATGAGACGTTCTGGTGATGAGACTTCCCCCGAGAGCCGTGCTTTTGAGGGTGTCCTGTTCCAGGTCTACGGTGGTACCGATGAGGCTGTCGACTCTATGCTGAAATTGATTGGTGGCGTGGATGAGAAGATCGCCGGCGTTGAAGGTGACCTCATTGAAGTGACTTGTAAGTACTGTCACTAGGTATTACAACACCATAAATTACGGTGCTGACAAGACTGTAGACGGGAAAGTGAAGCAAGCGTCAGAAGAGTACGCTCCGGAGACTTGGACCGAAGAGGCACCAGCTACCGAAGCTGCCCCTGCCGCTGATACTACCTTGGCAAACGGCACTCTGAGCGAGCCTCAAGATACCACCGCAAATGCCCAGACTGTTACCACCAATGGTTTCACAACCTCAGCTCCCGAGCCGGAGCAGGTTTCCGCACCCCCACCACAGGCTACTGTTGGAGATGCGGCCAACCCACTTGCTGAATCCGTGACCACCACTGCTACTGCTGACGGTTGGGTCGAGGTGCCGCGCAACCCCTCTGAGACCGAGACTGGTCTCCAGGCTACTCCTGCGGCCCAGACCTCGAACGGCTGGACCGAGGAAGCCCCTGCTGCCCCTGATGCCACTGCTCCAGCCGCTGCTCCGGCGAAGGAGGAAACGAATGACGGTTTCGAACAGGTGGTCCACCACCAGAGACAGCCCAGCCGTGGTGGCCGAGGCGGTCGTGGACGTGGGCGAGGTGACGGATTCCGTGGTCGCGGTCGTGGCGACTTCAGGGGACGCGGCCGCGGCCGTGGTGACTACCGGGGCGGACGTGGACGAGGTGGATTCGGAGGCCAGCAGGGTCACCAAGGCGCAAATGGCACCAATGGAGCCCCGGCTCCTACTCCAAGCCAGTGATTATCTGGCACCCCAATATTGTCTCTCGAGAAGCCTGACGCCTAATGTTTTGGCCGTGTTTATCGACTAAACGGCGGGGTTGCAGGGACTTCTCTCGCACATACCCGATATCTCGATCGCCCCTACTGCTCCTTGTGCTTTCCGCCTGGCATTGAGCCGCGCTTCTTCGTTAGACTGCCCCTCTTCTGCCCATCTCTTTTTATTCCTTCCTGTCCATTATTCCTTGGGTTGGTCGGCGCTGTTACGGTCCACGAAGGCAACGAATCTCTCAAACATCAACAAGAGCATGACTCGCAACTGCGAGCGTCTCGAAACGCGGACACGAAGAATTCTCATGTACTTTTTTTCTCCTGATATTTTGAAGGTCTCGAAAAGTTCCTCTGTTATATCTGTCCTGCGTTTATCGAGCGTGCATATCCCCTTCTTGCTCTTCTCGTTTCTTTTCCCCTTTTGTATGTGTTTTTACGATTCCCATGTATTCCCCCTTTATGCCTTTTTTCTGTTTCGATATGTGGACAGAGGAAGGCTTCGTGTTTTCTTGCGTCGTCGACATATCCGACCTACACAACAAACTTATGTATTCTATTTTTTCTTTGACCTATGAATGCCTCGGTCTTCTGAACTGGGCTCGGGGGGCATGGGGGATCTGGCAGGTTTGGTGATAGGGGGGGGCGGTGGAAACGGGACGGTCTGGGGGGTTACGATGACACGGTGTTATGCCTTAGCGGTTAGTTACGTGGAACAATGGTACGATCGGATTCGGATGCTGCGAAATGTCTTCTGCTGTGCATTGTTCTGCAACATTTTTCGTAGGATACTTGAGGTCAGGCCCGACAATCTTCACCTCGCAGGCATGTATCCTAAGTAGACAGATACAGGCCTGTTGCAGAATAGGGACTTCTCAAAGAGAAGACTTCTTTATAAATATGGGAGTTCTGGGGAGTATCCCGTCTTCTGCTGGCGATTGCGGGGGATCTGTCTTTAGCGTCTTTTATGAAGGTTCGTGGCCGGTGATCACAGTAAGTTGTTGGTTCGTTCTAGGTTTGGCACGGGGCGGGACGATCTGATAAGATGCGGTAGGGCTTAGGGCTGCGCCGGCGTGGAACAGGCCGAGGCTGGAGCTTCGCTCTGACAGCTGGAAACTTGGACTCCTGAGACCCATCTGTCCTCATCTCCTTTTCTCATGCTGTATTAACGTTGCATATATATATATTTTTTTTCTTTTCTTCTCCCACTCGGGCGCTTATGCTGTATATGTTCATCGTGTCTCTGAACTGAACGCAATCGCTGGCTTAGTATCTCACTCCCGGCCATGGTGTCGATTTCGGTCTCTGGGGACCAACGAAAGAGGATCTTGAAGGTCCTCTTTACCTCACTTCTTTTGGATTTGGTTGGTGTCTTCTGGTTCCTTGCTCCTATAGAAACTACGAGCTTTTGCTAATCGCTTTTCCTGCTACGCAGATTTCCTTCACCTTCATCCTCCCCCTCTTCCCTTCCCTGCTCGCGTTCTATCTCAACCGGGACCCCTCCCCAACGTCCCTCCTGAATCGAATCTTCCACTACCTGAACGCGTACAAGAACTCGTTCGCAAAGCCCATCGACTCGCGCTATGACATCGTCCTCCTGGGCGGCGCGCTCGGCTCGCTCTTCTCACTCCTCCAGGCCATCGCTGCGCCCTTCATCGGCCGTCTGTCCGACAGGCGGGGCCGGAGAACCGCCCTGCTCTGGTCAATGACAGGCAACATTCTGAGCGTCGCGCTGTGGGTCGCGGCAACGGACTTCCGCACGTTTCTCGCGAGCCGGATAGTCGGTGGTCTGAGCGAGGGTAACGTGCAGCTCGCGAATGCGATCGCGACGGACATCAGCGACGAGAGTCAGCGCGGCGCGACGATGGCGCTCGTGGGTGCTTGCTTCAGCGTCGCCTTCACTTGTGGACCGGCGCTGGGGGCTGCGCTGTCGAGCATCACCACTGTGGCTGCCAATCCGTTCGCGACCGCCGCGGGGTTCTCGCTCTTCCTGATCGTGCTGGAGACGGCGTATCTGTACTTCTACCTCCCTGAGACGCATCCGCGTTTTGTGAACGCTGGCAAGGCCGAGGCTGCTCGCACGGAAACTTCGAAACCGAACGGATCTAGTATCCCAAGCACAAAAGCGGAGGCTAACCAGCAGTCTCCGCGCGAGCATACAAACCATCCGATGCTACTCAACATCACCCATTTCCTCTTCCTCCTGCCCTTCTCTGGCCTTGAATTCTCCCTCCCCTTCCTCACTGCAACGCTCTACGCGAACAACAGCACATCCAGCCCTTCGGCCCTCAATGGACGTCTTCTCTCGCTCATGGGCCTCATCGCCTCCCTCCTCCAGGGGACCGTTGTGCGCCGCCTCCCGCCCCTTGTGACCATCCGTGTGGGCGTGCTCGCCTGCACGATATCCTTCTTCCTCCTCGCGCGCATCTCGTCCATCTCCGGCCTCTACGCCGCGGGCTGCCTCCTGGCCGTGACCAGCGCCACCGTCGTAACGGGCCTGAACAGCCTGGGGAGCTTCGAGGCCGGAGAGGGCGAGCGCGGAATTGTCCTAGGCAAGCTGAGGAGCTGGGGACAGGTCGGAAGAGCGGCCGGGCCGGTGCTGTTTTGCTCGCTGTTTTGGTGGGGTGGACGTGAGATGGCGTACACGACGGGCGGAGTGGCCATGTTGGCGGTTTGCGGAATTGTGTTTGCAGCGCTGAAGTCGCCCGCAAGAAAGTAAAGTTTTAACCTGATAGCCACTAGGTATTGTGTGCTCGTTGGGAAGGTACATAGGTTTTAAAATAGACAGGGATAGTTATCCAGTCGAAAATGCCGACGGCTGGACCGGCGGTCGTTTATCATTGAGCAAAGATTCTGTTCGATCAACGCGAACTTCTTGGATCAAACGTAGAATATCATCTAACCATATGCAATCCCAATTGAGGCAAGTGACATTGGATCTCTTGATTTAAAGAGTGATCTCCAACATAGCTTTCTTTTCAAAGCTCACACTCTCATTCCTGAGAGAATCCTTAGAGCACTCCTCGCCACAGTACACATGGCGAGCAAGCAAACTCTCAGCCCGTCCATAGATCTCCGTCTACTTCTAGACAGTTATTTCTCTGAAAATCGGGAGCCCTTTACGCAATCCAACTTAGATGATATATCAAGGTAACTAAAGTATACTGTACCTAATTTACTGTCCACAGGTTACAAGGGGCTCCGCCCAAAAGGGGAAGAACGCTTCAGCAAAGACAGATAGATACCTCAAAGATTGATTAGATCACCTACCTAAAGGAGGAAAGATTTTGCGGAACAGGGAGAGTGCTCCGAGCTGCTCACTAACACAAGAAAAAGCTCATCTGTAACAGGGGCTCTGAGAACAGAAAGATAGGTTTGTTGTTCCATAGCACTGAATTTGTGCCTGTTTGAATGCATCTCACGTTAATTTTTGCTTTCCCATGAGAAAAAGATCGAGAATGTAACCTATTCAAGTTCTCTGCGGGACCAAAAGAGACGCCATCGAGGATGCTAGCCCAAAACCCAGTATGAATCTGCAGAGGAAGTTGCTTAATAGCATGGAGGATCTCCTTGCCATTGGAACACTTCGCAAAGGCTTCAGGTTTGAACTTCCTGCCAATAGACCGGATAACCGACGGGTGGGACGTACCTGAACCTCGCAAGCTATGTACGAATCAGCCCACTTTTGAAGTCCCTTCACATGACCTTAATTATATTTAGAAAAAGGATTTAGACATGGAACAATATGAATCTTAACCAAGAGAAAAAAAAGGTGTTGCAATACACCCTCCTATGCAGTTCCCCTGAAGACAAGTGATGGATTGATTGTGTTGCATAAAAAGCGACTCGGGAACAAACCAACCAACATCGTTCGGCGGCTTGATTGAATGTGAAGGTCATTTCACCTGACCCTCCCCTTCACAAGAACATCACCAGAGAATCTCTCTCCAATCCAATCCAACTTGCATCAGGCAAACAAATCCGCATGACTACTGCAACCTTCCAGACTTACCGAAATTATCCTTCATATGACAATCTCCTCTACTAAATCAACCCCCGGAACAGTTACACAAGATGGAGAAGAAGAAGAAGGCAGCATCTTTCGACTCGGACACAGCAGCTCTGCTGGATGGGTTTTTTGAGGATTCCGAAAAAGCGACCTCTGAGGGCTCACGATTCAGTGAGAATGCTTCGAGTGGGGGAATGGGAATCTGGCAATCTATATAAGAAGAAGAGACATTCCATCCTCTGTTGCTTCTGCTTTTCATCAAACACGGTTGTCGGTGATCTTTGCATCAATCACAAGGTACCATTTTTTAGATATCTTCTCCGTATTTTAGTGTACTATGATATTAATGGAATACAGTTTCCTCAGAACCTGTGGCATATATTTTCTTCACCTACTACAGAAGGGCATAAGAAACCCGCCGATACCATGAAGCTTCTGACTCCTCTGTGTCTCCTTTTTGCTGCCTGTGCAGCTGTGCAGGCATATCCTGCCCCAGAAGAAGAAAAAGAGGCCTTTACGGGGGAGATATCGGTAGTGGCAGACCAGAGCCCAGATTTGCCTGCTCTCACTGCCCCTCGCCTCGATGCGAGAATGCCGAGGACGTGTCGGCTTGTTTTGGACAGTGTCAATCAGATTGGTACCAGTGAGGCTGCGTACGTTTATTTTACCCTCTATTCAAGATAAATAATAATCAAAATACCAAATTCAATTACATCTACTAACTCATCATCATCATCATTCATATGGTTGTCTTCATCACATTCGGCCCCGAGCTCGCTCGTCAAATCTGCGAGCTCACACATTCCACGGACTGCAAACACTGGTCCAGGGTCATCAGCATTGGCCTTTCAATGCTCTTTGCACTGGCACGCTGGGGAGTCGCAAACTCAGCCACTGGTCTTGGTCCTGACGCGCTGGATGGCGTCCAGCGTCGCTCTAGTATTGGGAGCTATCAAGACATCTTCGTCAAGGCTATGGCAGATCATGGCGTTCAGTATGCAGGCATCTTGCCTGACTCTTCTTCTGATCACCTTGGTGGGAAGCAGCGCAGTCAAGAAGACGATGAAGAGCCTGAGCTGCATGAGAGATTCTTGATAAAAGGCCTGATGATCCGCCCGAGCATCAGCAACGACGACAACAATAACAACAATATCACTCACGACGTTTGGGTCAACCGCTACAGTAACGGTGGTATAGTTCTTCACCTTCCTGCCCCTGATCAGCTCCTGAACGACAACAGCAGCAGCACCATCACGCGCAGGACCGCAGCTCCCGGATTCAAGATCTCATATGCAACAAGAAGCCAATCGTACCTGACCAACGCACATCAGAAACAGATGGCGAGCGCCATCGCCGAATACTGGCGGCGACTGGCCGTGGACGATGGCATCAGCGAGTTCATGGGCTTCGAAAAGACCGGATCGACGGCCAACTTCAATTTTCGGATCATTCCGGAGTCGCGATCCTTTGGGGGGAACTATGAGGATAGGGATTACTGTGGGCCGATAGAAGTATCCCCGCGCTCATTAGGGATAAAGAGGGAAGACACCACTGATAGCCACCTGACTATAGTTGAATTTGAAAAGTATGATGAAACGTGAATGGGGATGAGTAACGAATTCGATTCTGGAAGTTCTTCCGTGTTGAAGGATCGTCTTCGGTCAGAGACTAAGACCATGACTCCCCCAAGTTAGACTATTCTGCGAATATCCGCAGTAATCCTACAACTTGCAGAATGCCCAGTTGTGACTTTTGCTTCTTTCTTAGAAAGAAATAATGAGGCTCTGCTAGGACATAGGGGCGCAAATTGATCAATTGAATCATGTCCAGTACGATTAGTAGGATAAGGAAAGACCAAGTGACTGTATAAGTTGAACACACTTTCACATTTTGCAGACGAAAACGGTTAAATGATCATTCATCTACCCGACAGAAACCACCGTCTTATCCTCATTAACACTGACTGACTTGATTCAAAGACTTCAAATCAATCGTAACACCCAGCAGCACCATCGATATTAGCAGCGCCCGCATTCATCGTATACCCATCATAGCGGGACGGCGAACTTCACATCGGGACAGCCGCGTCTCAAGGGCCTTGATGATGATGGCGATGTCGTCGTCGGTGGTGGATGATGTGAGGATGCATGCAGGAAGGGAAAAGCTCTTGCTCCAGAGAGGAGCAATAGCATGTTTTGGATATGATATACGCCTCGTCACTTGAGATGAGTAAGTACCTTCTCCGTCGTTAAGATGGAGGAGAAGATGCAGTATCTACTTGATAGATACTAAATGAATTCTGTACAATATCATAGACATATATCATATTGATATTGATATAATGAACCTCAAACATCTCGGCCACGATGGCTCCTACTCATTGCCAGTCCTAAGTCCCGGGTACTACATTCCCAAGTCTCAAGTTTAGCCCCCTAGTCAATTCTCCGACACAGAAATACGGGAGATCCTATAGGAAAGATACAACACATGGGAAAAAGAAAGATCTAATCCCCACCTACCCTCCTATCATATCTATCAAACTTAGTAACTTTATGCATGATGTAAGGATTAGCTGAATCAAAGTTCACATGCTTCTACCAGCACATGTGTCTGTTACAGCATATGCAGAAGTGAGGCTATGACGGGGGGAACCTTCGGAGAAACTACGGACCGATGACCCAGTAAGGATGCCAATCAGACCTCATCTCTCGATTCAGGCTATGCGAATCGATAGGAGGTCTTTGATTCGGTTCCCTAATCAGCAGGACCATTTCGGTTAGCAATGTATATAAGACGCTCCTTAGCCACGGGCATTAGGACCCCGTGGTCAACTTGTCTATCAATCCAGCCTATACAGTTGTCTGAAGAAGCTCATCCATTCCGAACTCCCAGTCCAAAATCAGGCCTAGAAAGGCAAGTTATATTACTTGTTTCCTGTTCCCAAGATAAACCCCCGCGAGTTTGGGCTAGAGCTTTAGGCCCCCCCCCCCCGTGACAGTATGATATTCAAACAAAACAAACATGATAAAAAAACCCATCGCCAAAACCTCATCTACGAGGGACATTATCAATACCCAAGTGACAAAAGAGAATAAATTGACAAGGCCGCGATTCGAACGCGGGAATCTTTCGAAACTAGGGCCTAAACCTAGCGCCTTAACCACTCGGCCACCTTGCCTTTTCAATTTATTACACAGACATGTCCAATGAGAAGAAGAAGAGCAACAGTGAGGGAGAAACACAGCCGTTCCAGATAAACCCAGTCTGGAGCCTTATCACTTCACCATACCTATGCAGCTTGCTCCCTTGTAGGGGCAAAATTCTCATACAACTGCCACACTGCTAGATCTAGTCTTGCGAAGTATGGTGGAGAATATGGATCTGGATTGTGGTTTCTTGATTTTATTCTAATTCTACAGTTGAGGTAGTGAAAGGTGGATTGCCTAATTAGTGTCACGGTGTGGTTCCTAGGGAGCATTCTAGGAGCCAAACCGCTGCACCACTGGCAAAAGACTAGGATACGAAGCCAACGGCTTCGTACTGCTCTCACTTATATAGCTTCTTGCCACGCCGTCACAATTAGTATGGATTGTACAGATGTAGGAAGACACAAGAGATCTAGATAGTCATCACAGTTGCTGGAATTTGTGTATCTAAGGGATGGCACAGAGAGCTGATAGAAATCCATTTTCGAATATGAACAACCCCATGCTCTCTGATCTTTTATTTCAGTAAAGTTGTTTTGTGGGGACAAGTTTCCCTCCCCCTGCAAGATGGCTTAGATAAAAAGTCACTGGACCAGGTGCAGTATATCTGGGCGTCGCATAACCTTCTGACACGCCGGGCCAACTTCGGACCAGGCGAACCACGGCTCGAGATCAGGTGATCTCTAGGTCCTACCCATCTGAGAAAGTATACAAGCAGCCGATTACTCCGATGGGCAACCCGGCAAATGATGTGCACAACCTACCCACTAGCGTGGTATCATCCCCACTCGGCTGACGCTGCTTTATCCAAGCGCCTCTTGGACGGAGAACACGGAGACGGTGGAGCTCATCACCAACGGCCCCGACTGCCAAGCAAGCTAAGGCAGCTAAACCAGACAAGCCGGAAGCTACTACAGACAAAGTACGAACGCATCAAGCCAAGAGAGCCAAGTCAAGGAGTAACCAAGTCAAGTGAAAGCCAAGCAGAGTTTCTGTCCGCATCAGCTCTAGCCGAGCCGGGTGCCATCCGGGTTCAGCCTGGCATCATTTCTTATCTAGTACCGTGCTACGATTGATTGACTTCATAATAATTGTATGCAGATGCTAAAATCACCGTTGTCATTAAGCTAGCTATGACTAATAGTAGCAGGCCTCCGCGCAGCAGCGGCTGACATCGGTTCTTCCATAAACAGCAACAGATCAATAGACATTGCGCTCGTCAGAGTTCGTCACAGCGTCGACACTCATCGAAGAGTCAGATACATCAGCAATGCTGAAAGGAAAATGAGTTAAGGAAACGAGGCAGAACAATCACGCCTCAGCGGAAACACTGTTCCGGCGAGAGTTGGCGCGCGAGTTGACCCGCGAGTTTGCCGCGCTGCCCTGACGGCTGCCCATCACCTGGTGCACCCGCAGGTTCTGCTGCGACCGGGCGAAGGAGTTGGCCCGGGATCCGGTTGGCACCTTCGACAGCTGGTGGCCCTGAGTGCTGATCTGCGTGCGGGCATCGGACAGCTGCTGGGCGAAGGGCGATCGCTTCCGCAGCGTCGGTCCATACCAGTAAATCACGTACACGGCGATGACAAGAACGAAGGCAATGCAGGCTATAATAGAAAGAAATGAAGGTTAGCATTGGAACTAAGTAGATGGAGAGGCTCCGACTTACCGAGAATCGTGGATGCGTATTCCAAGTGCCTCTCACCACCGATATCTGTATATCCAGTCAGCTTCCACTCCCGCAACATCCAGCACATAATTTACATACTGGTAAAGAAAGGTGTCGCAGGCACGGTCAGGATACCGGCCAAGATGTCTCGGGACCAACCGTTTCCGCCGGTGGCAGACGCAGAGTACGGGCCGTATGCACAGATCATGTAGTCGATGGTGGCCATGTAGATGGCGTAGTTGGCGATTCCGACGATGGCAGAGAAAACCATGGTTCCGATCCAGTGGACCGGCGGCCCCATGCTGGTCCAGGCGAATCCAAAGAGACCGATGGGCAGACACGGGGCCGTGTAGAGAAGCCACCACAGCCGGGACTCGTACTGGGCTCGCTCGTCGTTGGGCTTGTTGCGCCGCTCGATAATATTGCGCTTAATTGCGGGAAAGAAAGAGAACCACGCGATGACGTAACCCACTAAGATGGGGATAAAGGCCAGGCCCAGCGCAACGCTGTCGAAACCCCACTGCTTGTAGACGAGGGAGAAGGACTGGATGAACATGAAGATGAGGGCGTCGCTGAAGCCGCTCAGCAGGGACAGAGTCAGGACGATGGGCTCGGTGAGGTACATCCTGAACGGACGGATCCAGGTGATGAGGATCTCCTTGGCGGAGAAGCGCTCCTTGAAGGAGAGGAGCTCGTTAGGTCCGTAAACGTTGGGGCTCTCGCCGCTCTTACGCTTCTTCTTGGCGATGCGATCGATCAGAATGGTCGACCGGGTCTCGGGGACGAAGAGCAGGTGGACGATCTGGACAAAGCCGCCGAAGATGAGCTGGATCCATATGTTCCAGCGCCAGGGGAGGTACTGCTCGACGAAGCCACCGACGATGGGGCCCACGACCGAGCCCGCAACCGAGGAGAAGACGACGAAGGCAACGGCATACTGCTGGTCATCAGCCTCCCACATGTCTGCGATCATCCCCAGGGTGACAGAGCCTCCGGCGGAGGACAGACCACCAAGGGCACGGCCAACCATCATGGTGCCGAAATTTTTAGCCAAGGCACAGGGCAGCTGCCAGACGTTGACGAGAAAGAGACTGGCCTGCAGGACGGGCTTCCGGCCCAGCTCCTCGCTCCATGGGGCCCACAGCTCGCAGCCAAAGGCGTAGAGAACCAGGAAGATCATAGCACCGCAGCGGGCGGCCTGCAGGCTGATGCCAAACTCCTCAGACATGCCGGTCAAGCCATTGGAGTACAGACTGGTGTTGAAGTTCATCGAGACCTGAACGAGGAAGATGACGGTGAGGATCGACCACTTCTTGGCCGAGGAGAACGAGTAGCCAAGCTGGTCATAGCAGTCCTCCTCCGTCAGCTCGATCTTCTCATCGGGAGAAGTTTTCTCGAGATGATTGTGCTCCGGAGCGGCATGGGGATCGTCCATGTTCCAGTGAGCGTGACGAGGAGACCCATTCGCTGGAGTGACGCCCTTTTCCGTGGAGCCATACTCGGCCTGAGTGGCAGAGGAGACCTCGGAGTTCTGGATCTTCTCGTCCGGGGACGACAAGGATTCTGCGGGAGGAGCCATTGTGTGTGAATGGCCTCTCTCGGGATTCAATGGACAAGAATGTGCTCACAGCGTGCGTCTCAATTGGCTCGATATGGTTCAAGAAGTGGATGAGATGTTGACAGGAAGCGTGAAAGAAGAAGGAGAAGGGAAGAAAAGAGACGCGCGTGGGGAAAAGAAGAAACAACAGTGGGCGGCGGGCGCCGTATACTTATACGACCCCGGTCCGGTCTCTCGCCGCTTCCTCCGGAGCAGAGACATGGGGCCCCGGAGGGAGGGTGGGCAGGCCGGTCCTGTGGGCTGGAACCTGGACAGAAGCAGACAAGAGGCAGGCGCGAAGCAGGCCCTGATATCCCTCGGTGGACACCGGCCCGGCGCCATGGTGGCGACTGCAGCAGCGTCGACTCGTCCTTCCAAGCCTGGTGCTTGGCTTCTTCCCCAGGCAGGCTGCACGGGGGAAGCGTCTGGCGTGGTCTTGAGCAGTGCGGGATTTCACGCTGGCCGACACTGCACGCGAAAAGCCTCTGCAGCGGCCCAGGCTTCTCCACTGCAGGGCGCTGCTGCCAGAGAAGACGGGGAAGATCCTCATGTCCAGGTCCGGCGGCCTGCTGAGAGGACCGGGATCATTGGCTTTCTCGGGCCGGTGGGGAGGTTAGCGGTCCTCTAGGAGTCCCGGGCTGACCAGACCGGTCCCTCTTTGCGCCCTGCTCGCCTACTCCGGAGGTCCACTGGCTGGGAATGTCCGAATCTGGAGAAGCAACCGAACGACGTCTCTCATCATGGACTTCAGCACCGGATATCAATGTAGAGATCACTACCGGTGCTGTGTCAGCCCTACATGCAAGGTTCACCAGATATAAGCAGAAAAACTACCGGTCGTCAGTGGCTTGGAGAGGCTTGCTAAGCAGGCGTTGTGCATGGGGGATCATGGATGAGCGTCGTCAACGGCGTATTCTACTCCGTACTTCGAGCCGTGAGTTGCTTTGTTACATCGCGGCTCCACCGATCGTCGCTCCGCGCCTGACGTCAGGCTCGGGATATAACAGCGCACATGGGTTCGATCTGATCGAGCACGCGCGCTGCATACCACAGATCTGAGCCGTGAATCTCAGGGAGAGGATATCAATCAGTGAACGTCCGCCCGTCTAGACGAGAAAAGCCGGTTCCGGGAGCAGGCAGCCGGTCAGCCAGCCGAGAGAGTCCAACTGAAGGGGAATATGAGCCCGGTTGGGGCCCCGCCGCATTGTCCGTTCGCGTGGGCTTCTGTGGAGGGCCTGGAGAGCGCTAACACGCTTCGAGGGTCTGCCTGCGCTCACCGCCCGGCGCTCCGAGCTCGCTAAGAGCGGCGATGGACGGGCAGCCGTGCAGATCACGCAACGTTTTTTGTTCTCTTCCCCGAGAATAATCCTTACGGTGTACGGATTACAGAACAGCATGCAATCTGATGCCAGACGCTCATCCCCACAGCTGTTCGATCTGCGGCACGGCGCACCCCTGGTCGCGTGTGCTGGTTGTATCCAGCTCGTATTCAACCTTTGACAGCAAAAAAAAGCCTCCTCCTTTTTTCCTTTCCCCGTACGACAGTCTTCAGGCCAGTATCCTGCAGCTGACGCAAGCTGAATGATAGCCTGTTTCTTTCGATCTTCATGCTATAAGATACTATGTGCATCCAGTACGTAGTATATATAATATCCCTGTCTCGTATCTAGTATCTGACTGTCGGTCTGCGTTCTGTTCTGCTATCGAAGGGATGAATTCCAGTGGCAGAAAACTTTCTCTTGCTTGTTTTTTGCCAATCGTATGCTACGCTGTACTACATATCCCAATGGACGGAATATTCTTATCATAGTTCTCAGAACTAAGAAAGAAATTGAGTGATGACTCGGAAATTTCTCATCTCATCGTGCGACACCACATGGCTGGTGGACACACCTCCAGGTCAGGTTCGCCTTGCCCTCGTGCGACCCTTGTCACCTCCTTGCCTCTCTCCACGAGATCACGCTCGAGACAACTGTTGGTCTGTGGGACGAGACGAAGATCCCAGACCTCCCACATTGGAAGATCCCGCTGCAACTATCCATCCCTTGCTGCGTCGACGTCTCATTATTGTGGCTTATCCTTCCTTACCCATACAGGAATCAGCTGCCTACGCGGCGTCAATTGCCAAGCCCTCTCTTTTTTGACTTTCTTTATTATTGCACACCGTCTCGGTCGAGAATTTTTCTTGCGCCCTCGAATGGGAGGTGTTCGGAATCTACTAATCCAAATCTTGTCAAAGGAAGGAACTTGAAACTTGGATGATAATGCCGTTTTTATATATAGCTCTCTTACTAATGTAGGGAAAAGAAAAAAATTCGTTAATTTCAATACCGCCTACCTACCTACCTACCTAATTCTCTCTGCCCGTCCATGCCACAACATGCCGTGCGCACTGCGCCATACGCCATATTTGAGCTGAGCGCAAGTCACCTCATTCTCACCGCTCTTAAGAGAGACCGTGATCAGTAATTGTAATATGGCCTGGGATTAAAGATATAGTTTTCGTCCTTGGGTCTGGGAAGGTATCTACAAACACCGTAAGTCCTACCCGACAGTTCGAAGAAATGGGAACGGATAGTACAGTACAGTACTTGTATGTAGCACCGATTACAAATACTGTGCGAAAAGAAAAAGAAAAAGTAAATGCATTCAAAAAAAATGAACTTCAATGTCGCTCCATCTATTCCATCCTTCAAACGATATATGCGCCTCCTACATACCTCCTAACAGGAACATACATACATTAAGCGTGTGGGTCCAAATATGCACACGTCGCATCTAATTATAAGTCAAGATCAAGCATAAGTAGATAGAGATAGGGGGAAATGCCGTTTTATTTCAAATCCAACCTGGGACCCTGGCAGGAAGGATCTTATCTTTTTTATTTGAACCCGAGCTTGACTTGACTTAAAATCGACCACCTCTTCTTCGTCTTCTTCTTTAATAAGGGGAATATATATATATTCAGTTCAAAGGAACGGGCTTAGGGTCAGATTAGGTTAAAAAAAAATCGAGCTGGGTTGTGTTCAACATAGGTAGATTTGATAGTGAGTGCCATCCATGGGGAGAATCATGTGGCGTGTTTTCATGACGACTATGCATGCACTCACTGCTAGATTAGACTATACTAGACTAGACAGACAGAACAGTCTGTACCTGGAGAAAGAACGCATCTGTTAGATATCTTTAAAAATCCACCAGTTACTCTCACTCGAAGTTTCACTTCTGCCAAGAGCGGATGTCGTGTGATCAGGCATCATATCGTATCGTAATGGATTTCGCTACAATCGATAATATGAAAACTTTAAACGGACTCAAAGACGGATGATGATCACTTCATGACCGAAATCTACATATACAGACCTAGATACAAACCTTGGACCTTGAGAGAATAGCTGGATATAGCTGGGTATACAGAGCGGAGAGATTCCTTTATGGAGTATCAACAACAGACACCAAACTCCCGATAGATGAAGACAAATGACCGTGCCAATTTTATGATATATGGAGATGAATATCCTGTTATGCAATGCGTGTGAGACCCATGAAAAAAAAAACCCCCGCCTCACCGTCCCAAGTCAAAAGATTAACCACGTCGTTAATACAACCTCCAGAGGAGAGAAAGAATCGCTCTATATCGAAACACAACGCCCCCCTTTTTTGGCCTGTCTAGAGAGAAGACAGCCGTAAAATAAAAGACTGCAACACGGCTGTTTAAAGCACGTGCAGTCCGTGTCGTGGGTGACTACAGGCCATCGTGTCCCGATCTCTATCCTGGAGTCATAGCCCGGCTCGACAAGCCGGGTTCGATCAGAAGTGTCGACTCGCCGCCCCGGGTTTCCGGCCAGGAGAACCGGTCCCTCGCCGGTCTTGATCGATGCTAAACTCTTCACAGCCCTGCATCGCCAGTCCCGGCCCCGCCGAAGGGTCCATTGAACCCCTTGCCTTCCCGAGCAGCCAATCCGTCAGTGTAACAAACTTGGCCGTACGATCCCACCCATTCGCCTGGTCTGCGTGCTCGATCGTGTGGCTCGAGATCCGGCCCTCCTCATCGAAGGAGAAGATGAACAGGCCCGAGAACTGTTCCTCCTTGGACAGTTTGAAGATGGGCGCTTCGCCGCCCAGCAGCACACTGAGGCCCTTGTTCGTGCCATTCTTGGAAGAGGCAGAGAGATGTCCGGGGCTGGCCGACGACGAAACCTGCCCGGACGAAGGTAATGAGGATTCAGAACCGGTTTCACCTCTTGGCTCCGTTTTCCAGCGCACAACCAATCTCTCATCGCCGCAGTCGCTTTCACCGCCAATGTCAGAGTCAAGCACCGATCCTGCCCGAACGATCCGCTCGCTCATGATCTGGAGCTTGACGTTTCCGACGAGGGGAACGCTGCTCCAGGCCACCGGAACTGTCCATAAAGCTGCGCGATATAGTACCCGTCCTTTTGCCGTTGGCAGATGCGGATGCGTCGATGGAAAGAGATGCAGAGTGACATTTGGGGAGACAATCTCCTGCGGCAAGGGGCTTATGAGAATCGTTGGAAGAAGCGGGGAAAGCGTTCGGAGAGCTATAGAATTGGGAACAACAGTCAAGTCAGCATCGAATCAATCGATGGTCTAGAGACAGTGTGCAATCGGGAGAAGGGTGCGCATGCGTACTTTTCCCAAGCTTCAAGATCCGCTCATCTGGCGGCTTATGGTCGCCGTTTGCGCCTTCGTTCAGCCCATTCAGATATCGTGCAGCGCCAGCTGGCGAAAAAAGGGTCGCAGAGGATGATGCAAACCAGAGCTCATCGAGCAGCCCGTTGCGAGGCTGCGCCAGAGACCTAGACGACGTGGAGACATAGGTCTGATGGCGGACGAAGGGCGCCGGGTAAGGAGAACGCGGGGAAGGACGGAGAACGAATCTGATCGCGCAGGGGGGGCAAGAGGACGGCATCGGCATCACGAGAACGGCTTATAATACATAGACGGCGAAGATGAGCCGGAAGAGACCGAGATGTGCCGTGCCAGATGCATGGATAAGGTGCCTTGCGCCGAGTCTTCTGGAGGTTTGCGGAGGAAAAGTATCGAACCGATGGATGTTCCGATGACGTTGGGTGGCCGCCGGCGCACGGGCGCTGTCGACTCATGAACTATAAACGCGACATCTGAACTGCGATATCATTATTATCAATTTCTGTAATTAGTCTTTACATCTTCAACATTCTATTCGTCGATTGGTGGGTATCGATGGTGATGATTCCACTGTATTCATAACCCATACACTAACGTGGAGGGGTTCGACAATGGATATTTCAACCGGCAAGATGGCCTGAGCTTCAGCCGTCCGCTCAATTGAGAAAACAACAAACTCCAATAATTTGTTTGCTACTATCCATTATTTCTCAAGTGATAAACGCATTTCTCCATCTACGCGCCGCCAGCTTGGCCCTACTGTAGACGTCTGTATCCCGCATACATCCACTAAAACGAGAGCGATTAATAATCAACGATCTAGATCCTATATATAGTTAGTACCATTAATGCTACAGCAGGAGACAGCTTGTACTGTTTGAATCTCATTCGATTCTCATTGCAGAAGCTATAATGACTTGCGTGGTGACAACAAAACAGGACATTATTAAGGCGGCAACTGATCCCAACAATGCTATACAGTACGACTCCAGGTAAACGCCGTCCCAGTAAGTATACCCAATGAATATACTGCCCTAAGCAAGCCTCGTCAAGTGATCCCATATCTCACGCAAGTTCGTCATCATCCATGGCCATGATCCGCTTTTCAGCCAGCTCTCGAATCTTATCTTCCAGCACCGTCCGGCCGTACCGCTGGGCAACCTTGACGGCCGCCTCGAACATCTTCCCACCACGGTCATTCATCATGCCCACCAGTTCCAGGGCCTTCATGCCGCGCTCTTCACCCTCCCTGCATTCGACGGCCAGCATCTGCAGCAGGATCTTGTCGACCTCGACCTCCTTCCTCGCCAGCTCCGCACGCTGACTGTTCGTTGCGTTGGTGGACGAGATGAGATCCTGGAAGAGGCTAAGGGTGAGTCTTTCACGGACGAAGGCCTCCTCGAATCTGGAGCTATCGTTGCTGGAGGTTGACACGGGGATCTTGAATTCAAACTCGCTAAGCAGCGGGCGCGGGAAGTAGGGGTATTTCTCTCCACCCTTGAGGATGATGCAGTGGAACTTGTTCTGAGCGACCGCCACCGGCCAATAAGTCTCCTCCTTGCGACCGCTGGCCAGTCGATCCAATTGCTTGGTATCAAGGACCGGAACCCAGCGAGCCTGACCAAAGTTGCGCCAGTGCTGCAAGATGAGGAGAACACCATCCGAGTCATATATACACGGATCCTAACAATCATTAGCATAGAACAAGGGAAGTTGCGCTGTCCAGAAGACACTCACTCCGTTGTCAGAGAAAAAGGCAGTCTTCAGCTCCGAGCCTTCCGGTATTGCAACTACGTCTTCATTCTGACATACTTCGTCTCTCTTGACATTCTCGATTGAATATCTCAAGGTAGCAAAACCCTGGGGGCTCACTGGACCGTTCCCGATGGTCATAACATAATCCCTCCAGGCGGCGCAGGTCACAGCCGGGCTCTTTTGTCTGTAGATCTTATATGGCGTCCCGAATAGTGTATAGATACGAACATAATCTTTCGTTGTCACAGCAACAATGTAGGAATCGCTCAGTGCCAGTGCTACTTAGAGTCAGCAAGGGAATTTTTGCAGATAAAGTAGCATGTACTCACATCTGACCGACTCTCCTTCCGGCAGCTCGGTCCGCCAGTCTGCACGCCTTGTCCAGGTCTCGTGAGGACGGTAGAAAATCATGGCAGGATGTTCTTCTGTTGCTGGGCAAGAGAAAAGTGTGCCATGTTCATCTAAACGTTATCAGTATATCATATGCATCTGTTTGGAAGGAATTAACGTACTCAGACAGGCCCTGTCATACAAGTACGGATCCGTAAAGTGGAAATCTCGGTGCAGCTCACGGTCGTGGAACTCGACAGTAACCGTGTTATGGGTCTCCTGGTCGACGGTCCAAACGAAGCCAGTCAAGTTCAGGCCTGTCATAGTCAGAAAGATAGTTGAGACAAGAAACGGGAATTAGGGTCCGTACAAAGGTATCGCCTGTTCCCTCTCCAAGGCGTACTTCCATGGTCAATAGGAACATGTATCTTGGGTTGCCAAAATGCCATATGTCTTTTATCATCGTGTCCTTCAAGGTCATCCAGATGACCATTCGTACGTTTGCCATTAGCATTGAAGCCTTCAGCATATCCAGCGCCATCATCATCCTCAATGAAGTCGTCTCCGTCATCCATGGGTCCAAGGATATCGTCTAACGAGTCCGGCGTTTCCTCTCTTTGCCTACGCTCCATTCCTTCCTTTGGTCTGCTCACCATTGGCCGTCTGACGTTGCCAGACACTTCACTGAGAGCGCCGGAAGCTAAAGGAGCTGCCTCCAACATCTTATCCAGAAGCGACTTGTATTCCCGCGGAACAAAGTCCTCGTGTATAAACAGCTCTCCATCGGAAGTCGTAAACGAAAGCGAGTTATCGGTCGGATGCCAGGCGATATTAATCACGTTTGCAAAATCATAACGCCGGAGGATGTTCTGCGTCTTTGTCTCCCAAAGCAGTATCTGACCATCTGCTCCAGCGGTCACAAGTAGAGCACCATTCGGAGACCAGCTGACGGCGGTTACATCTCCATTATGGCCGCCGGAGAAAACTTTCTGTTTCGTCCAATCGGCGGTGGAAAAGATAGCGATGTCTCTTGTCGCCTCTGCTGATGCAAAAGCAGTTCCATCAGGATGCCATACTGCTCTTGATGTCACCTCGTCTTCAGCTTCGAGCCTCCGGATCACGCCATCCAATTTTCGTACCAACTCCGGCTCCTCGGAGACCATCGAATAGATGTACAATAGTCCGTCTGTACAGGACACTGCGACGTAACGCCCGCTCGGATCGAAAGTGACATGCTTCGCCCCCTTCGACTGCTCCCGGAGGTACTTCACTTTAGTCATGTCTTCAATATTAACGATTTTCACCGTGAGTTCACTCCCCCGCGTCAGCTTTCTCCTGCCATTGTTCGTGATACGGCGCAACTCACTCGCTGGCGACAGCAACCCATTCCCCGTCCTTTGAGATTGCGACATCCCTCACAGGCAGCGCGCATCGCACGAGTAACTTATCCATCTTGCCGGATTTTATATCGTATTGCCAGACCGTTCCGTCCTCTGCGCCCATAATGAAAGATTCATTCTGGCTCCTACATTAGCCCAGACCTCCAGACTACCGTGATAAGCTGAAAGAGCACCCACAGTCGCAGCAATTCCAAAGTGCCCCTCCACACCCTCATCGATAGTTGTCGGTTCTCCATCCTGTCCGATAGTGTAAATCCGGATGGCGGAATTCGATCCTGCGGTAATCACACGTCGACCATCAGGCGTGTAAGTCAGAACAGTCGTTCCGGGGGTGTCTGCAAACGGTTTTGAGGCCAGAGTTAGCAAGACGAACTGAAACGCGAGGTCTATAATGATAAAATTGCAAGATGTACTTACGGGCTGGTCTGCCCCTCGGGCGAACCGCTTCCGAGCTCATTGTAGAAGCGGCTCCGGGTTAGATTGGAAAAGCAATTCAGCGGCAACAAGACAAGAGGTCCTAATGCAGAGCTGAATTGGAATTTCTGATCTCAATGGTCTCTTGCCAAGTTGCACCGCAAGAGCCGCTCGTGCTGCGGAGCGCCGGCCAACGCGTCGCGCGGCGTTTGCGCACGTACCAAACATGTTGATAGCCTAATTTGGAACACATTCTAGGGCTTAGGGCTAGGTCTTGAAGAACCCCGCATAAACAGGTATGGTATCGATGTAGTCGGTTGTTCTGCCGGATGGAGGGGATGTGAAATGGGAAGTGCTAAATCATTTTTAGGGGAAGTTTCAATGAAAAAGTCATGTCGAGCGCGACGTATTTACAGCCTCTCCAAGTATTTAGAACGTCTACGGTAAGGAAGTACGGAGTATCTACAGCTATCATTAAATTCTTTTCTGTTCCATGTTTCGTATTATAGCCGATGTATGCGTACATACCTCTACATACCTTGTCTAGTTAGTTCCAACACGCGATGGTCCAGCAGCTGTCAGAAAGTCGAAATCAACCCCATCCTGCGCCTGATTCACGGACCGCTCATACAGACCGCGGTAACCTCTCTTATGCCTCCTCTCGGACCATCCTCCTTCAGCGAGAGCCTTCTTCCGCTCCTCAATCCGAGTCCGCATCACCTCGTCTGAGATCTCCAGCTGCAGCTTCCTGCTCTCCACGTCACAGGTGATGATGTCGCCGGTTCGGACGATTCCGAACGGTGAGTCTGGCAGTGCCGATTCGGGAGAGATGTGCAGGACGATCGTGCCCCCTGCAGTTCCGGACATACGTCCGTCCGAAAGCCGCAGCATGTCCTTCACTCCCGCAGCGGCGAGCTTGCGTGGGAGAGGGATGAGGCCTGCCTCCGGCATCCCGGGGTTACCGATAGGTCCAATGCCTTGCAGGATGAGGACTGAGTCTTTCGTTACGGGGAGGTCCGGATCGTCGATCCGTCTGGCTAGATCTGCGGAATTCTCGAAGACAACTGCAGGTCCGGAATGAGAAAGAAGAGAGCGGTCTTTGGATGCGGAAGCTTTCATTACCGCACCATCAGGGGCGATGTTACCGCGCAGTAGGACGAGAGAGGATGATGGGTAAAGGGGGTCCGAGAGAGGTCGTATTATCTGTTGGGAGTAAGGGAACGTGCGGAAAGGTGAAGCGTCGAGAACTTCGCCCAACGTCTGGCCCGTGATGGTCATGGCGGAGAGGTGTAGAAGCGGACGGAGGGTGTGTAGTAGCGCTAGCATTCCTCCAGCGTTGTGGAAATCGGCCATGTAGTTGTCACCGCTAGGTTTAAGATCGATCAGAAGCGGTGTCTTGCGGCCAATCTCGTCAAACGTCTGTAATGTAATAACACCATGAAGCTCGGGATGACGGTTGGCGATAGCCATGAGATGCACCACTGCATTTGTTGATCCACCGATCGCATGGAGCACCGTTATGGCATTGAGAAACGATTGCTTAGAGAGGATCTCCTGAGGAATTCGCTTTGCTTTGGCGACAGAAACGGCATTCGCTCCCGTCTCCTCTGCAATCCTGAGACGGCCAGAGGAGACCGCTGGAGCAGAAGCTCCCCGAAGAGGCATCATTCCCAAAGCAGCTGTAATACAAGCCATCGTGCTCGCGGTGCCCATTACACCACATGTTCCCACCTGAATAGCAGTCAGAAAACACTGCATTGCTATTGAGAACCGATATACTCACCGTCGGTGCTAGTTCCTCGTTGATCGCTGAGATCTCCTCGATATCAATTTCGTTTGCCCGGTATGCCGCCCAGTTATTGCGGCAATCTGTACAAGCACCAAGTCTCTGGCCGCGATGACTGCCTGGCATCATCGGACCGGTAATGAGAGGGAGTATTGGCTTGTTGGCGGAGATTCCACCCATCAGCTGTGCTGGAACGGTCTTGTCGCAACCTGTCCTCCGTCAGACTTCTTGATTCAGGTCTACTACAGGACATCCAGATCTACATGGAATATGGAGACATCGCTATAGAAGTTATACGCACCTCCGATCATGATACAAGCATCCAACGGCTGAGCCCGAATCATCTCCTCCGTATCCATGCTCATCAGATTCCTCAAGAACATGCTCGTCGGGTGCGCAAACGACTCATGCAGACTGACGGTGGGAAATTCGATGGCCAACCCTCCATTGAGCTGCACCCCGCGCTTTGCGGCCTCGATGAGTTGCGGCACGTTTGCATGGCAGGGATTGAAGCTGGAGTAGGTGTTGATGATCCCAACAATGGGGCGGGAGAGCGCATCGCCCGAGTATCCCAGCGCCTTGATGAAGGCCTTGCGGAGGAACAAAGAGAAATGGGCGTCTCCGTAGGACGTCAGGCCCTGTCGGAGCCCCGAGGCAGGTTGTATCGCCTTTGACAGATCATAGTCTGCGTGAGGGTCGTTCTTCGTCTCCTCGTCCTCACGCGGCATTGCTGTGGTGGCGGTCGAGTCATCCTCGACGTCATGGACGTACGTGCAAAGAACTAGAAGAGGATCTTATATGTTGATAATATATTCCCGGGTGATTCGCTAGCTGTAACGCCGAGAGGGGTCGTCGTATTTCGTGTTTAGTTATCCTAAACGATTCTGATGCGATCTGCTTTCTCCGCCGGAGTAACTCCGGATTCTCGGATTCTTCTCCGTTCAACTTCAATAAAACCTTCTTTAGGGAGTGCATGTATATCGAGAACTAACATGTTCGCGTGTCTTTAAAGCACAGTAGAAAAATTGATATTCTGGAATGAAACATATGAAGGATGTGGCGGGAACTTCACCTGTTCATTAGAACTTTTAAGTCTTGTATTAACTATCCTATGCAGTAGGCTGCATATCATTTCAATATAACACAGTAGAACAGATTGTGGGAACAGCAATAACTATGTGACAAATTATACTGTACATCTATATATATGTCAGACGGACACCAATAAACGCCCGAGACAAATACTCCCTCCCCCCCAAATAATTGATGGGAAAAGGAAAGAAAGAAAGAAATTCAAGATACCCCCGGAGTCTTACAATGATGGTCATAAAAAAGCCAATAATATACACCATTCAAACCCTATGACTCAGCCGGACTCTGATATCTTTCTTAGGTAGGAAAGCTGTGCTCGATGGCTTCTGTCCAGGTATCTTCCACCCCGCCTTATCTGCCGGTTCGATGTCCCACAGAGAGAGAATGGCCGCCGTGAACACGAGGATCTCTCGCTCCGCAAAGCCACGCCCTTTACACATCGTCGTGCCTCCGCCATATGGCCTGAGGGTGCGCAGGTGCACGGTCTCCTTTCCGGTCTCGGGGTCCGTCAGGATGAAGCGGCGCGGATCGAATCTATCCGGATCGGGGAAGTAACGTGGGTCCTTATTGTGTGCGCCATGCGGAATGGCGATGTATTCACCCTTGCGGAAATTGTATGTCCGTGGTTCAGAAGCACCGTTGAGTGCGGCGTCTTCCTCCGACTCGGTGAGAGTCAGGTCCGCTGTGAGCTCTCTATAGGATAAAGGGGCTATGTCCATTCGCATGGTTTCGTAATAAGTGGCCTTCAGAACCGGACAGGAATTCAATAGGCCGTCCATGTCAACAGAGAGCCGTGGAGGTTCGGTAAATGGCAGTCCAGTTTCTTGGGGGCTAAGCCGGGTGGCTTTGACATAAGGTGCGATCTCTTGTCTAATTCCGGAGAGGAGCGCCGGATCAGCAAGGATGTGCAAAAGGTTCCAGAAAACAATATTCGACGAATTGACATTCATGGCCCAGAGCATCACAAAATCCCCAGGCGCGCTGGCGCTAGGTGCAAATCCGGCCTTTCTCCAGCTTCTCATACGCTCTTTCATCGGCTCTGAAACGTCATCGAGGTCACGAAAGTCAAATCCAGGATCCCTGCCGTCGTCCCAAGCAGCAAATGCCGTGTGAAAGGCCGCGACAAGACGGATGAGACGATGGCGGGCCGCATACGCTGCCGATATTCCAGGTAGTGGCAGCCACTTGGGGGCACCCATGAGCAATGCATTGAATTGACTGTCAAACGTCCAAAGATCCTCAAGCAGAGGGGGGTAGAAGTCGACAAATGCTGTGCCCATTAACACGGAGGTGGTGATGTAGGCAACGAAATTTCTCGTCAACGCAAAGAAATTCGCCTCGCAGGTTGGACGGCTGCATCCATCAATCAAGACAACATTGCTCGTCCGCTCCCAGATAGATTGGTCAACAATGCTGTGAGAGAACGAGACCAAGTTGGGAATCTCATTCTCGATGCGACGGACGGCAGCTGACGCAATATCAGTCACATACGGTTCCCGCGTCAACATGGAAATGGCGTGGTAAAATGGCTTATGATCATTGTGAGACATATTACGAATGGGGCCCCTATCATCGAAGACATTCTTCAGGATGTAATTCATGAAGGAATCAAATGACGCTGCCCGATCGGCGAAAACAGCCTTTACCATTGACGGAGCCAATACCATGTTATGAGTAGTTCCACCGATGTAGAGGCTGAAAACAGGCTCATTCATGGCCTCTCTTTACACATATTAGCTTTTAAAAGTTGATGACACGTTATGACTGGGGAAATTACCTAGCTTTTGCAATAAACCTTTGATGACCCATGGCAAAGGAGAAGCCATGTCCCAACCAAGGAATCCAGTAAGGAGGAGTCCTTACAGGTTGGGGCTCTCCGTAGACTACCTTCCGGGGGCGGCTCTGGAGACCGGTGATGACCCGTGTAACAATGCATGAGAACAGAAGCACTGCAATTAGGGTCTGCCACGTCAATTCCGGTGTAATGTCTTTGACAGTCTGCACCATCCCCCTCGTCGACGACGAGACATAGCTCTCCATGACTGGCAGAGGATAGGCAAAAGTACCCCTGGAGGCCAGAAGAAGCGCGCTATCCTCAGGGTGCAGAACACTGTCAGCAACAAAGATAGAGAAAGAACTGAGGAGGCCAGCAGGGGCTTCTACAAAACAGAAAGAATCGGGAATACTGGGTTCAAGAGAGAGGATGGAATATCATGGAGATAAAGAAAAAGCAATAATGATCCCCGTGCTCTGCGACATCCTTTGCAGCAGCATCATGCACCTACATGTCCGTGCAACCATCTTGGTCCATCGCCAATCAAATCCTGAACGTCTTAGCGCTCCCTGCTTACATCATCCACCACGCTTTAACTTAGTTAAGTTAGTTAACTAACTAACCTAAGTTATCACCCGTCAGCATCCATTACTATGTTTAGATACTAGCCACATATGCCCTCAGATATGAATCGTATGGGATTTATTTTTATACGTATAATACTCCACCTAAGGGGCTTCGTAAAGCAAGCCTTGAGCATCTTGAGCTGACTCCCAAAGATCGTCCAAAGGATTCATACCGAGCTTACATTGTTCACGTGACCATGTTCATCATTGCATAAAATATATTGGATTGCTACAAACAGGTAATATGAGCGGATATCCATATCGAGAATTGTGCTGGGTATGTATTATTGGCATAATTTCAAGGTCCATCCCCTGATTCCATATTCTCCTGACGGCCGGGCTGCTAGACGGAATAATTTGTGTCTCTGTCGGGCTAGTGCTCGCCTTGGAGAATGTTCTTCAGCATCGCGCTCTCCCTCTCATACTTGTCTATCCTTGATTGTGCATCAGATAGTTTATTAAGAACCCATTGGATCCTCGGGGTTAGCGCGCTAGGCTGCTTTGGCAATTTTCCGAGTAAACGGAGCTCGTCTTCGTACTTGCTAACCCGACTGTTCTCCTTGCTGATCAACTGCGACAGGATCACAAGATCGAGTCGGCTGCGTAGAATCTTATCTTCAACCAGGCGTTTAAATGATGCATGATAGACTGGTTTTCCGGGCTTGATCGTATGAGGGTGACCGTTGGCAGCAGAAATTGAAATGAGCTCATCCTGCTCGAGGGCTGTGATGGTGGCCTCTCCGTTTTCTTTGAACAAGTCTGACAGCAGGATTTCGTTGTACGATACGGCACCATCGTGTGCCTGAGCTATGGCTTTAATCATATACCACGCCTGTTCACGGGTCCAGTTTTGAGAACGGCGATTGACTTCAAGAAGGTATATCTTGAGGACTTCAGACGCAGACTGCTCTACAATCCTATTAACGGCATCTGGAAGCCAAGTCAGCAGAATGCATAAAAAATATATGGGATACATAAACTGACGCTGAGGGCTTTCTCCCGCCTTGATCCGGTGCGCCATGAACTCAAGGTCTGTCACGCGGCCTCCTAAGGTTGCAATGCAGCTTTCCAACTCACGTAGTCCTTGCGGACTATTTAACTTAGACACCACATCTTCAGAACCAGGACCTTCGCGTTCTAGATGATTTAGAACATATTTCTTGGCAACTTCAAGTGAGCAGTCGCCCAGAGAGATAGTGCGGAAAACTTGGTTGGGAAGGGCTTTGCTCAGAGACTTTGAGAAGGAAACGTCTGTAGTCAAGAAAACAATATGAGCAATATTTGAGCTCGTCAACGCGGCAGCCCACTCTGCAATCTTATCATAAATCAGGCTGCTCTCGCCGGCCTTGTGCAAAAAGTTATCAATGACCACAACAGGGCGCCGTTCAGGATGAGCTTCCAGATATTCATCGTCAGTGAGCTGCACGTCCTTGTCATCATATTTCTGTCCTTCAAGTGCCACTTGCTTCAATGCCGTCGCGGTAGTCTGTAATATCTTGCTGAGCTGCGCATCCAGAGTTTCCGAAAACCCTGCCTTGGCACCGATCATACCCTGTGAAGCAAGATCGATGAAGCTGCTAATGCTGTTCATCCACGAAAAGACCGGACGATAACCGACCTGCGCTGCTGTTGCCGAAATCGTAGCGCTGTCTCCTCTCGCTTCTTGTATTGGCCTGCAGTCAATGACGAGCCTGTACCTGCGGTTTTTCAGCACCTGATCCAAAACAAGTTCTCTCTTTCCCGATCCATGTGGCCCTTGGATGACAATGAAGGTCTCCACATTTTCCATCAACCAAGCCTGTAGCTGGACGATGTCATTTTTTCGATCTTCCCATATTGTTGAGAGGAAACCGCCGGCCTCGCGTTTATGATGGCCGAAAGGCACGATGTAGGCCTTGCTAACTTGATTGCGGATCCACCGCCATACGGCACTTTCTTCCATGCGCAGCGTGGACTTTATCCGCATCTTGATGAAGAATGTCCGGATTGGGTCGAAGATGATAACCGTGGTTGCTGCAAGTAGCGCAGCCATAGCAGGAATGACGATCCTCGGATGGCCAAGCAGCCAGTCTTTGAGCCACGAAAACTTCACCCTCCGCTCGTACGTGATCTTCAGCGTCGTACCGAACTTCCCACCTCCTTGCTCTTCTGAGACTGTGAGTCCATGTACACAATTCCTCGCCATGATGGCGTTCCGGGAAACTGTGAATTCCACGAACGCATATTTTGGTGTGACAGGAGAAGCGGACGGCTGCCGCTCTACGTTCAGAAGCTTCCCATACCTCCGGAACAAGGAGTACAAAGTCTCCGGTGTCAGCTCGGCAGCAGTCTTGTCCGGAGACGTTGGTAGGAATTCGACCTTCAATTTTGGGCTTGGAAAACGGTAGAGGTCTTCTATCCACGGCTGCCCCAGGACACGTGCGACTTCGACCCTTCGAAACGGATTAAACCACGGTAAAATCACGTTTTTCTCGAGGTTTTCTTTCGTAGCTCTCTCGACCTCAGCGTCGTCAACACCAGGGTCACGAGAGTACTTGACGAATATACACCCCTCGCTGAATCGAGGAAGTATCTCTCTGATCTCAAGACGTAGTTCCGGGGGTAGAGCCCATTTGACTATGCTCACGGAGTCCGAAGCCGCAATTGAGGGTTTGTCAATTCGCTTCATTACCCTCTCAAATCTACGAATCTCGCCCAGGAAGAACAAACGCAACAGCCACTGTAGTCTAGGCGGGAATACATCTATAACAATCAGCGTGATAAAGTAATCTGTAAAAAGACGTAACACATACTATTGAGGAACAGGATTCCTTCGTTCGGTCCTAGTTTGATGTGCCCTGTTTCAATACTCGGAGGAAGGCGATAAGAGGCCTGCCGCAAGCCTGCGACTGAAGCGCGGAGCTGGGAGGTAGTATGTCTAAGACGCAAGCCATTTGAGATGAATAGATGCGGACTCTTGGAGCGCAGCAGAGTCTGGTAAGCCCCTGGCGCCCACAACGAGCAAGAGGTCCGAAACATTGTGCGATGCCAACAACATGCCTGGGAAAGCTGCACGGGACAGCTTTCCTCTTGTTCGAGCCATCCTCGTATGACGTCGACAGGGATGTCCGCGATCAAGGCAGCCCGTACAAGGCATGACGGATGGCGTATCGATACCCGCCCACCCGCCGGCGCTCGTATCGTCACGGCGCGTTTGCGGAGACTTTCTTGGAATTTACTCCGCGGAGACTCGACGGAGCCTGCGCAACACTTCGACTCCTGCGATAGCCAGTCCACTTTTCGAAAAGACAGTCAGAATCCTCCGTCACAAAGATGGGATGGTGGTGGAGCTCCGCTCCGCGGAAGGACGAGCAGCAGACAACTCCTCCGCCCGCGCCCTCCTCGAACGATGCCCCCAAACCAGAGCCGTCGACCTCCGCTCCGCCCAAACCGATGAGTCGCGATGAGCAGGCAGAGGCAGAGTTGAAAGCGTTCCTCGCCAGCCTCGAGGGAACGGGCGACCAGAGCAGCAGCCATCCGCCCACTTTCGCTCCGTCATCACATGCTGAATTTGCGGAGCCCACATCGAAAAAAGCCGACGAGCCACCTTCGTCGATAGCCCCCGAATCCCTCTACCCAGACACCATGTCCTGCCGCTCCGCATTCGACTACGCGTTCTTTTGCCAGTCCTTCGGTGGTCAGTTTGTCAATGTCTACAGATACGGCGAGTTGCGCTCCTGCAGTGAGCACTGGGAGAATTTCTGGCTGTGCATGAAGACAAAGACGTACCCGGACGAGGAGAGGAAGGAGATCATCCGTGATCATTACCGGAAGAAGGCCATCAAGTACAAGACCGGGCCCAGCAGTGAAGATGTCTGGGAACTGAGAACGGAGCCCGTCAAGGGCGCCTTCCAGGGCGATTTCGCTGCCCTCGAGAGGGAGATGAAGGCCGAAGAGGAGGCAAGACAAAAAGAGAAATTGGGAAGTTAGTTGACGGGCATTCTGTATCTTTCTGTGTATTTCTTTGTATGAGCATTTAGACTGATACCTGTTCGGTGTTCGGGCCTTGCATGATAATACTTCGGGTCATGTCTACGACAATGTTTTTCGGAGCTGCGGGTCGATGATATGATATTTGCCAATGACTCCTGACCATTACACTCTTTCTCATTGTTTTATTAACAATTTATGTAGTTATCTTCCACACGTCGATTTGTCCTCTTAGATGCCTACCATCGTTTTTGAGAAACCCTCAGTTTCAAGGGATCTCTTCTGGACCCGTCTCTTTCGAGAAGTTATTTCAAATAGAGGATTCAAGTAGAGGACAACTAAGTGTCTGCAAAGTTTTCAGAAAGTCCACTTGGTCATAGATAGAAATCAAATGTAATGTGCTATCTAAAGTAGCTAGCTAATACAGTCGGGCTCTAAATATGAACTCAAGTCTTTGTCTCTACTGTCCTGTAAGTTCCAGCCAGTCTTTATAGTCTAATTCCGGATAGCACCACCCAAGTCTTCGCCAGATATCTGAAAGCAAAGCAGAATTAAACCTCCTGTCCGCATGTAAATCGTCCATCTTCAAGGGCTTTTTAGAAGATTCAAAACACTAGAAAGAGAGGGGAAATAAGCAGATCATGTATGTAGGAATATGCTGCATTCGGAAAATAGAAACGAATATGTACAGTAAAACAGGAATCAGCAAATGTCAGCAGACGCTCTTAAACACCCCAGCCATGTTGGACGAACGCTGCAGAAAAACAGACCAAGAGATTCATGCGTAATAAGGGACATTACTGAAAATTTGGCCAAGAGCAGAATCCAGAATGCCTCCCGCCGATTGCTGATGTCCTTTCTTTTTCCATATCCTCCCATACATGCATTGCCTGCAATCTGTAAAAGCTGGACAATCCAACTATAATAGGTAAGAGACGGAAACGGAACATATTGCAGACCGCAGAAGAACAGACAAATTCTGGCCCTTGTGACAACCTTTCGAAACTGCTTTTGCTAAGGTCTTGAAACAGCGAGACTGAAGATGCACAAATGCGAAGGCTGCGCATGATTGAATAAACAGGAAAAGTGAGGGGGTATATTTTTTTTTAACTTCCATACCCAAAGAGATCATTTTTTGCCGCGCCTTGCAATAATTTGAATTCCCATCTTTTCGACATTTTTGCCTCGTAAATTGCCTGCCCAAATGCCGTACGCCTCCCTTCGACGTGTTGTGATGAAGCGCAGAAAGTAAGAAATTCATGACTGCAGTTACAAGATTACAAACCGTGACGCGAGCTGGACTTGTACCACCAATCCTCGTTGATCGTTTTCATCATCATCATCATCATCCGTCATCAAGTGAAGTTCGTCGGTTAACCATTTAGGGCTATTATGCTGCGAAGAGTTTAACAAAGCTGCCCAGTCATCAAGCTTCTCTAAGAAACCTGGACCTGCTGGGTAACCTGTCGAAGCGAGTCCGCCGCAGAACGACGGACAATGCCACCAGTGACGGGAAGTTGAGAACCGACACCCATGAGGAAAGTGTCAACCTCACGGGCAGCTTGACGACCCTCGTTGATGCCCCTAGATTCGCAAATTAGTCTTCAGGTCTATCTTGAAAATAAAGGAATCGAACTCACCAAACGATCAGGGACTGTCCACGTCTGCAGTCACCAGCAGCGAAGACACCAGGTACATTGGTAGCATAATGACCTGGGCTGGTCTTGATGTTCTTACGAGCATCCCGCTCAATGGCATCTCCCAGAAGACGGTCCTCAGGCCCAAGGAATCCCATGGAAAGTAGAACCAGGTCAGCTGGGAAGAACTGCTCGCTACCCTCGATCGTCTTCATGTCCCAGCCACCAGAAGCGCTCTTGGTCCATTCAACACGGACGGTGTTGATGCCCTTCACGTGGCCATTGCCATCATCGACAAATTCCTTGGACATGACACAATATTCACGCGGGTCCTTACCCATGTGGGTCTTGACTTCGGAGTGTCCGTAGTCGACGCGGTAGATACGAGGCCACTGTGGCCATGGGTTGTCGCGTGCACGCTCTGGTGGAGGCTGGGGTAGCAGTTCGAAGTTGGTAACGGACTTGGCACCATGGCGAACAGAAGTACCAATGCAGTCATTTCCGGTGTCACCACCACCAATAACAACGACGTGCTTGTCCTTAGCGGAGATGTATGCGCCATCTGCGAGGCCAGAGTCCAGGAGCGATTTGGTGTTGCGATGCAAGAACTCCATCGCAAAGTGGATGCCCTCGAGCTCACGGTTGGGGATCTTCAGGTCTCTAGCCACTGTGGCTCCGGTAGCAATGATAACGGCATCGTTAGACTCACGCAGAGACTGCAGAGAGACCTCGTTGTCTGGACCGACCACAGTGTTGGTAACGAATTTGACACCCTCAGCAGCCATCAGGTCAACACGACGCTGCACAATCTTCTTGTCCAGCTTCATGTTGGGAATTCCGTACATGAGAAGACCTCCGATACGGTCTGCGCGCTCATAGACGGTAACGCTGTGGCCAGCGCGGTTGAGCTGATCAGCAGCAGCAAGACCAGCAGGACCGGAGCCAATGATAGCAACGGTCTTGCCAGTGCGGTTTGCTGGGGTTCTCGGGACTATCCAGCCCATCTCGAATCCACGGTCGATGATGGCACATTCAATGGACTTGATACCAACGGGGTCCTCGTTGATACCCAGAACGCAGGCACCCTCACAAGGAGCCGGGCAGACACGTCCAGTGAACTCCGGGAAGTTGTTGGTCATGAGCAGGCGGTTCAAAGCATCCTGCCACTGGTTCTGGAAGACAAGTTCATTCCACTTTGGAATGATGTTGGATATCGGACATCCGGTGTCAGACTGGCAGAACGGAACACCGCAGTCCATGCAACGAGCGGACTGGTACTTGAGCTCGTCCTCATTGAGACGGCTAGAGAGCTCCGCCCAGTCACGGGTACGCGTCTTCGGATTGCGGTACTTCTCGCTACGCCTGGTGTATTTCATGAATCCCCTCGTCTTATCGAGGATGAGAGCGGTTCGCTTCTTCTCGGTCTTGGAGTCGCTCACGCTGTCCTCGATGTCCAGGAGGTCGCTCTTCTTAGACTCCGCTTCGTGCTTGTGCTGTGGCTTCTCAGTGGTAACGGGAGTGCTTGGCAGCTGCGGGAGAGAGAACTCAGCCTTCTTCGCAGCCTGCGCCTTGGCCGCTTCCTCCTCCAGAACCCGCTTGTAATCAGTGGGCAGAACTTTGACGAAATGAGGAAGAGCACGAGTGAAGTCGAGGAGAATACGGGCAGCCAGCTCGGAGCCAGTGTAGTGGTGGTGATCCTCAATTAAGCCACGGACGAAGGCAATCTCAGCAGGATCTTCGAGGCCAGTAACTTCAACCATCTCCATATTGACCTTGGAGTGGAAGTCTTGGTTCATGTCCAGGACATAAGCAATACCACCGGACATACCAGCAGCGAAGTTGCGGCCAGTAGGGCCCAGGATAAGGACCCGACCACCGGTCATGTATTCACATCCGTGATCACCGACACCCTCCACGACGGCCGTAGCTCCAGAGTTGCGAACAGCGAAACGTTCAGCAGCAACACCACGGAAGTAGCAAGTACCTCCAGTCGCTCCGTAGAGACAGACGTTTCCGACGATAATGTTCTCCTCGGCCTTGTACACCGCGCCCCTAGGCGGGTAGATTATCAGGCGGCCTCCGGACAAGCCTTTTCCGACATAGTCGTTGGCATCACCCTCCAGCTCGAGCGTCACACCCGGAGCCAAGTAGGCACCGAAAGATTGACCAGCCGAACCCTTGATGTTAGCATGAATGGTATCCTGGGGAAGGCCAGCTTCACCATAGCGACGGCTGACTTGGTAAGACAGGGTGGCACCCAGTGCACGATCGGTATTGACGATATCGCACTCAATTCTGCAAGGCAGACCCTTCTCCAGAGCGAGCTCCGACTCAGCAATAAGTTTGTTGTCAAGGCGAGTGTGAAGACGGTGGTCCTGCTTGCGGACATTGTACGTCGCGACACCAGGACGAAGGGAATGAGCCGGAGTCAGGATAAGAGACAGATCAATGTTCTCCTGCTTAGAAGACCGGATGTCGTCTCTGATCTTCAACAGCTCAGCACGTCCGACCATCTCATTAATGGTACGGAGACCAAGCCTGGCCATAATAGCACGGAGTTCATTGGCCACATAGTAGAAGAAGTTGATAACGTGCTCGGGAGTCCCCTGGAACTTCTTCCTGAGCTCTGGATCCTGAGTAGCAATACCAACCGGGCAAGTATTCAGGTGGCACTTCCTCATCATCACGCAACCGAGGGCAATCAGAGGGGTGGTTGCAAAGCCCCATTCCTCAGCACCAAGCAGACAAGCAATCGCAACATCACGTCCGGTACGGAGTTGACCATCGGTCTGGACAATAACGCGGCCACGGAGGTCATTAAGAACCAAGGTCTGGTGTGTCTCTGCTAGACCCAACTCCCATGGGAGACCCGCGTACTTGATACCAGTCCATCGGGAGGCACCAGTACCACCATCGTGACCAGAGATCAAAATGTGGTCGGCCTTAGCCTTGGCAACACCAGACGCAACGATACCAACGCCGACCTCGGAAACGAGTTTCACCGAGACTCGGGATCGAGGGTTAGAGCACTTGAGATCGTAGATAAGCTGCTTGAGATCCTCAATGGAGTAGATATCATGGTGCGGTGGCGGAGAGATCAGGCCGACACCAGGGGTGGAGTGACGAGTGCGTGCAATAGGTCCAGAGACCTTGTGACCGGGCAGCTCACCGCCTTCACCTGGCTTGGCACCTTGTGCCATCTTGATCTGCAGCTCGTCCGCATCGGCAAGGTAGCTGGACGTGACACCAAATCGGCCAGAGGCAATCTGTTTGATAGCAGATCTCATCGTGTCTCCATTCTCCATTCTCTTGCTGCGCTCAGGATCCTCGCCTCCCTCACCGGTGTTGGATTTACCGCCAAGACGGTTCATCGCAATGGCGAGAGTGGAATGAGATTCCATGGAGATGGATCCGTAAGACATGGCACCGGTGACGAATCGGCGAACGATCTCAGTCCACGGCTCAACCTGGTCGATGGGGATAGGGGTGCGCTGCTCGAAGTCGAAGTCGAGCATACCACGGAGGGTGCAGTTCTTGATCTGCTCATGCTCAGACCTGGCATAAGCTTCGTAGGACTTGTCATTCTTCGTGCGAACAGCATCCTGAATATTGGCGATGCTGACAGGGTCGTTAACGTGAGGCTCGCCTCCATCGCGCCAGTGGTATTCACCCGATTCTGGCAAGCCAGGGATCTCCACGATGTGACGCGAGGGATAGCCCCTCTCATGGAAGGCAAAGGCATCCTGTGCAATCTGCTCGAAAGTCAGACCACGAATGCGGCTTGCAGTACCAGCAAAGCATCTATCAATGACGCTGTCATCAATACCAAGGGCCTCGAAAATCTGAGCACCCTTGTAGGACTGCAAGGTCGAGATACCCATCTTGCTCATGACCTTGAGGATACCGCCGTCACAAGAAGCCTTGTAGTTCTCGATGACCTTTTCATCGGACAGCTGTTTCCTAATCAGCTTCTCGCGGTTCATCTTGAGAATGCACTCCATAGCCAGGTAGGGGCAGATGGCATCGGCACCATATCCCACCAAGACACACATGTGATGCACCTCACGAGCCTCTGCAGTCTCAACAACGAGCGCGGCCAGAGATCTCCACTTGTTGCGGACAAGATGATGATGAACGAGACCAGTGGCCAGGAGAGCGGAAACTGGAACACGATCGGCAGAGGTAGCACGGTCAGAAAGGATAAGAATCTTATCGCCGTTCTGAACACCCTCAGTTGCAGCATCACAGATGGCATCGAGAGCGTCCAGATAGCCCTGGACACCCTTCCGCTTCTCGAATGTAATATCGATGACCTTCACGGGCCAGTCTTTGTGGATCTTGGTAATGTTCTTCAGTGCCTTGAGCTCGCTAAGGGTCAGGATAGGAGACGGCAAAAGGAGACGGTTGCACTGAGATGGCTCCATCTCAAGCAGGTTGCCCTGGGGACCGACGTAGCATTCGAGGGACATTACGACGGCCTCTCGGATGGGGTCAATGGGAGGGTTCGTGACCTGCGCGAAGAGCTGACGGAAATACTCGTAGAGCAGACGAGGCTGCTGAGCCAAGCAGGCCAATGGTGCATCGTTACCCATGGACCCAAGGGCTTCCTTCGAGTCTGCAGCCATAGGACCCAAAAGTAGGCTGACTTGCTCAAAAGAGTAACCAAATGCCTTGAGACGAGCGTCATTCTGCACAGTAGAGTCGTCCAGGGGGTAGCTAAGGTCTACACTCTGTTCAACCAGCTGCTTATTGATATCAGGCAGGCTCAGAAGTTCCTTCTCAAGCCAGGCGCCAAAGTCATGGCGGTGGGAGACAGTGTGCTTCAACTCTGCATCGTCGATAATTCTGCCAGCGACAGTGTCGACCAGAAGCATCTTACCAGGCTGCAGACGGCCCTTCTGAATGATCCGCTCTGGGTCAATATCAATAGTACCGACCTCAGACGCACAAATGATGCGGTCATCATCTGTCACGTAGAATCGGCAAGGACGCAGACCATTACGGTCGAGGTTTGCACCACAGTAGCGTCCATCAGAGAAGGTAAAGAGTGCAGGACCGTCCCAAGGCTCCATCTGGCAAGCAGCCCACTCGTAGAAAGCAGCCTTTGCAGGGTCCATAGATGGGTTTCCCTGCCAGGCCTCCGGAACCATCAACATGACAGCTTCCGGCAAGGACAACACGCCGTTGATCATCAGCAATTCCAGAACATTGTCAAAGGCGGCAGAGTCCGAACCACCATCCTCCACGATCGGCAGCAGATATTCAAGCTCATCGCCGAAGATGTCAGACTTCAATACTCCTTCTCTCGCTCTCATCCAGTTCTTGTTTCCTCTGAGTGTGTTGATTTCACCATTGTGGGCAGCCCACCGCAAAGGCTGCGCACGATCCCAGGATGGGAAGGTGTTTGTGGAGAAACGAGAGTGTACAAGAGCAAAATGGCCTTCATAGTCGACGTTGACCAGATCATGGTAGTACTGGTAGACCTGAACTGGGGCCAGTTGACCTTTGTAGACAATGTTCTTGTTACTGAGCGAACAGAGATAGAACCAGTTCGCCAGGCCAATTACATGCGTAGCACGCTTCCGCAGAACATAGAGTTGACGCTCAAACAGCTTCTCGTCAAATTGTTCCGGGTCAGTGACTTCGGGCTTGTTTCCATCGCCATATGCAGACCTCAGTACAACAAACGGCTGGAGGATCACCGGCTCCCGGGAGAGAGCGGCAGGTCCCAGAATAGACGAGTCGCGAGGAACCTCACGCCAACCCAGGACACGCAGACCCAGCGACTCTGCGATCTCCTCGAAAGTTGCGGTGGACTCCTTCAATGCCTCGTTGTCTGGTTTGAAGAACAAGTTGCCAGCGGCATACTGGCCCAACGGGGGAAGCTCGACTCCGACCTCTCGAGCGAAGTTCTTCACGAAGAACTTGTGTGGAATGCTGGTCATCACACCAGCACCATCGCCATCCCGTGCGTCAGAGCCAACGGCTCCTCGATGGGTCATGTTACAAAGCAGATTACGAGCTATGGAGAGATCCAAGGTCAGCAGGGCACTTCAGAATTCTCATAGCAGTTCGGGACCTTACCATCGCTGACGATCTTGTGGCTGGCCTTGCCCTTGATGTGACTGAGTCAAAACGTATTAGGGATTGTCCATAACACAAGCAAAAGAATTTCGGATCAGCCAATTGACGGTATGGCAGCTTTCAACTTACGCGGCAAAGCCTACACCACAGGCATCCTTCTCGAGTTCAGGGTTGTAGAGACCCTGCCTCTCAGGCAAGGCCTCTGCCCAGCCATATCCTTTCTTAGGCGTGAATGCAGAGTACTCGTTGGGCTTCTGCTCTTCGACTATGTCATTTCCATAGATATCCTCCAAGAGACCCATTCTTCCGCCGGCGACCGACAGAGAATGCAGCAACCGATAAAAACTTTGGTCTCTTAAATCACTGTGTTTAGTTCGTGGGCGGGGTGGTGGTCTCCGGAGGGGGTGATGAAACGGGCCAATACAAGATACGCAAGATAGTGTCGTCACGACGACCGGGGTGAACGACAGCGCCGCTGGTGGAAAGGTTGGAAGGATGTCTATCGACCCAGCGTCTGGTTCTTTGGTGGGAGAGTGAAGGAATGGAGGAGGGAGAGGAGAAGAAGAGGCAGAAGAGAGGAGAAGAAGACGTGGGGAGTTCCGGGAATTCAAATGGTCCCTACGGGTCTGAGTTGAGTGGCCGAAAAAAACACGACTGTGGGGTTGGAGGAGGCCTTCCGCCGTGGCAAATTGACCCCGAGCTACGCAGGTGGTGGTGACGGGCGCAGAGGAGCTATGCCTGGATGGTTTGGTACGGGAAGACAGAGTCAGTCTGGTTCGTCTCACTCTCTGGTTCCCCTGCCTCTCTTCATTCTTGCTGCCTTGCCTATGCCGCTTCTGGACGGATACAGTACTGTGCAGCATGCTCTGAACTCCTCCATCTGCGGGCGGCAGCGCCTTCGGAGACATCGCCCCGTTTTTTTTCTACTCAATTTCCGCTGCTACGGATCGTCCTCCGACCCCAATGGCAAGAAGGCCTCTCTGGGCAACCCCTCACTCCAACTTACGTCGACCCGCTGTACAGCTCCAAGGTAATCCTGAAGAGAAATTTCTCCCAAGCCCTCATTTTGTCCGGATGTGTCAGATCCCCCTCATATCGATCTCTACGACGACCACCTGCCGCTCGCGATCGAAGCTTTGTACATACAGTGGTGGAGGTCAGAGATAAGACAGCGCCAGCCAATCAGCGCGCTGGCTTTTCAACATTTTACCCAGAAGATTAGACTCTGGCTACGTCAGGACCCACCGGGTGGGGGAAGCGATAGCAGGCTATTCTGATGCTGCGTAACTAGCTTGACGCTTACCGTCACGCCTCGGTATCGATGGTAAGATTGGCCGTAGGGCGGCAAGGATTCCGCCGAGGACATCACGGTGGATGCTTCCCCGACCGGAACCCAGCGACGCCGCGACGGCAGGCCCGTCCGCCCACTCGCAGGTGCGGGCACGCAACCACTAACATGAAATAAAATCAAATCATCCATCTCCCAGGAGCTGGCTCTGAGCAGAATGCCGCGCGACGGTGGGAACGCCCCCAAAACGCGGACGACCGACTCCAGAGCACGGAGCACGCTGTTCCTCCTGTGGCCACGACCTTCATTGCATCTGATTATTATTGCATGGTCCTACAGAGCCCGAGGCGAGATTGGTCAAACAGCTGATCCGCCTGATAGGCCAGCCGAACCCCAGAACACTCACCACCACAACGGAATGCCATGCCTCCAGACTCCTTCACACGCTCTTCAGAACCACCCTATTTCATTTTCCCGGATAATTACTGGTAGACGACCGAGGTGGGGGACGACGTAGGGATCGTTCCTCCCCTCCTTCAGTCAGCACATAATTCATAGAAGACAGCAACTGCACATGGTGCTCCGTACGGAGCGATGCAGGCTACGCTGAAACCAGCCGTAGTCAACGTCAGGATTGCTGCGATGTACAGCATTCATCTTGGCAGGCACTGAAACTTGCGGCCAACAAGGAGATCGAGTTGGTCGTGGTCCCAAGAAGACTCCGCCAAGGCCAGAGGGCGAACTCGAAGCATTTGATGTCCAGTGCACATCACCAGGGAAGATCTGCTACTGTCCTCCGTACCACTACGCTAGGGCACTCAGTACTAATGTACTCCATGCTTCAGAAAGAAACCATCCAGACGTATGTACCCCGTATTTCTGTGCCCGTTCCTCAAACGGCGTCCGGGAGAAAGCGTGGAATGCGGCCGGGCATCCCAGGTCGGGCGCCCTGCAAACGGCAACTGTTGCACCCTGCAGTAGGCCAGAAGCCGGTCAGCCAAAAGGCAACTAACTCTTCGTTTCCAATGGACGTTACCAGTGCCTACTCCCTTCGTCCTGGTGCGCGTTTCCCCCCATCCACAGACCACTGTCCATCCTTGCCGCGCATGCTGCTGGAACGTGCAGCACGCACTGTCCAGCATGTGTACAGCCCATGAAGCCACGCCCCCCATAGACGTACCCCACGCTCTGCACAACCTCGCCGTACTTTTACTGCATGCCAATACACCCTGTCACAGCTCCCTCGGCAGGCCAAGTGACTGGAACGGGGTCCATCCCGCCCGGAGTGCCGAGGCTGCCATCGCGAATGCCTCCTGTGCTGTCCGACAGCGGCCAGGACGCCAGAGGGCGGCGGTGAGCACACGGATCGACCTTGCCAACGTCTCTCCCCTGCCGAGTGATCCTCTGAAGTCTGAATGCCCGCAGACGCACTAGATACTGCTTACCCCGATTTCGGTGCGCCAGAGCCGCACCTTGCATGCGTGTCGCACGTCCTTATTGGCCGTTAAGTTTTGTCGAGGTCATTCTTCGAGGTCATCGAAGAGCTTTATCTCTACCCCCCTGCCAGATTGCCATTCTGCCTTGTTCGCCCCCCGCCGTGAGAGGCTGTCACCCACGCTAGCTCTACCTAAACAAAGAGGTCCTCGCTTGGCCGGGAGTGGCTTCAGATCTACGATCCAACCCCCCGGGTTGCAGCTATTTGCAGCGTAGGATACTCCTCCCGTACTCCGCACGGAGGACTGGAGCTACTCCGTACCCCGAGCAGGACGATCTTTCATGTGCCTACGATACCCAGTAGTTATATGGATGTCGAGAAAAAATAAAGGTAATATAATTAGTTCCTCTCCGCAGTCATGAGTTCATGACCCTCGACTTTCGCCCAACCGGGAATCTGGGGAACAACTCCGGACTCCTCATAATGGCCCGTTGCCGCTGCCCCTCTTTTTCGCCCTCGACTGGCAGCAGACATCTTATCGGCCGATGAAGCTGGTTCACCGTTCCGGAAACCTCCTACGGCTACAATTCACCAAGCACGATTACGGAGTCCTACAGCCTACAAGCAGTTTGGGCTGCTAGCCAGGGCGATGACTGACAATACGGAGCACAGGTGGCATGACGCTCGGAGGATCCAGCGGGACAACTCACCCGCAGCGTCTCCGGAACCGGGTCCTCCTGCTCAGTCTTACGATGTCCCCTCTTCTTCCCTCAGTCCCCGAACCAGCGCTCCCTACTAATAAGCATCACGTCTTGTCGCGCTGGACTCGTGAGTCGTAAGCGCACGCATGTCACATGACTCCGCCCGCAGCACCCTCCGGTCTCTCCCGACATTCTCGCGAGACGCCTTGTCTCTCCCTTTTTGGCTCACCGAGCAAGGCTTGGAGCCTTGGACGCTGAGTCCTCGGGAAGTTCCGGGGCAGACTGTGTCTATGCCTCTGTGACCGTCAGAGAATGCGGGAGGTCAGTCACCGGAGCACAAAGATCCGTAGTGCTGGACTCCGTATCTCACGAGCGGGTAACCACCGGGGCCGACGACCATGTGCTCAATCCCCTTCCGCAGAAACATCCCTGGCGAACGTGGCGATTCCAAAGGGACGAAAACTCAGACGACACGGGAGAGATGGGAACTCGGTCCCTTCGGTGCAGTGACGGCGCCATCGGCTGCAGGTTGCGGAGTCCGAGAATGCCCACGATACGACATGGGCATGCGAACGGCTGCAACTGCGGCATGCTATCCTTCCTACTACGTAGTAGTGAGCACTCCCGACTAATTCTTATTGACTGGCTCACTGCCAGACGCTGGTGGCAGAGGTGTGCATCCACGGCCAACCTCAGATCATCACTGGTTCCTGGACCTGTCGACTGCACCGAGAACTCCATACACAGAAAGAGCATACCACCTTCTCCAGCAGTCATCAGTGCAGTGCAGTTTACTGTGTGCTCCTGGGAGCTTGACAGCAAATCCCGTTCTGCCGCGTTTGTTCGAGCAAAGTCCGACCGACCGGGCCTCATCATCGTGCCTTTTTAGGCTATTCTGTCAATTTGCATTTTCGTCTGTTTCACCAGTCGCTAAGGCCGCTGAATCAGGTCGCGGCAATCCCTCTAAATGGATGGACAGATCCTAGACTCTTTTCACTATACTAGGGACATCCTCAAAAAGGATGAAACAACGGCTAACTCTCTTGATTCTTGAGTGAGAGACAGTATTATTAGACCTTTATTTTCTTTTAAACTTTACGCTGGGGTACCGCTAAGTCCGACCCACGAGAGTTTATTTATACGGAACACCCATATATGGAACCCCGGGGAACCACGCCAAAGACTAGCATGCTATTCCCGCAACAAAGATTCGAGAACAGTGGCCTGCATTTTCTCCTCCCTGATAGGAGCTTGTCCTACAGTACAATACTGTGCCATATCTTCGTCACTCCCTCCCCTGCTACCTGCTGTCTTGGCGGGTTGCTATTCTATAACCACATGACTTTGAAGCTACTGGAGGGTACCTGGACACTATGATAGGTCGCAGACCCTAGACAAAACCAGCCTGGGTTGCAATTTAGCAAAAGCAGCAAGCTAAGTGGCTTGAACAGGGGGGAGGGGGGTGCCGAAAGATATGGCAACCTAGTGTACGTCGTGGCTTCTCGGCCGGTCTTTCGGGGATCGGCTTTACATCGGGCGAGACAGACAGACACTAAGACAATGTGTAAATGGATTATTGGTAGATTGATAAGTAAATCTTAGGCAGAGCCTTGCGTGTTTCTTAGTAGTCACTAGGGGGCCGACAACGGTCATCATGAGCATGGGTCTTTCCATGAGTCAAGACGTACATGCACATGTACAGGATGTGCATACATATCATCGGACTTCTAGTTAAAGACAAATCTGCATTACTCCTTGAAACCTGAAATGAGGATAGAAGAGAAGAGAAGAGAAGATCTCCATCTCTCCAAGTCATTTGAGATTAGCAATCATCTACTGCACGAAGCATCACATACTTACTCCAGAGAGCCAGTCCCAGACCCACCACCGCCCGCCAGACACACAGATAGACAGACGGAAAGAATACCCAAACGCGGCAAAACCAGACGGACATTCATTATTATTAATATAGGCCATGGATAAGATCTACATTTACCCGACATAGTGAGTCAGTGACTCGCATACCGGATAATGCACCTTGGTAGGTGGATTGGGACTTTGTTTGACTAACTTTGTTCAATGATTTAACTAACTACCTTATCTGCTGAACGTGAGAGATTCAAAGATCTGATTAGATTTGATCATACCATCTAGATTAGATGCCTCTCAACCTATGGTGTACAGTATACGGGCATTCTGCTTGTGCTGTTTTATCTACTTAGTCAGCTAAGGATTCTCGGATCCAGGAACAATCCAAGTGCAGGCCCTGACGAAAGTAACCAGCCATGGCTACCTTAGTAATGACTTAGTCGATTTCAATCACTCATTCCCTTTACCAATCAAAGATGATAGGACTCTTACTTGATCATTGTTTCTTGTTTCGTTCATCGCTTCTAGACCGTCCAAGTGATGCTCCACCAAGGGATTCGTGACCAAGAATATCCTCATTTGTATTAAGACAAATCATGTTTATCCTGTGTGTGAGACTCTCTCTTGGAGGTTTAGTGCCTAGGTAGGTAGTTAACGTAATCCACGGTCGAGCGGTCCATTTTCTCCGCACCCCATTTATTTAATATATTCATCTTTCTACACGTCTCTTTTCAACACTACCATACAAAATGCCTCTTTCTCAGGAGAATCGACTTCAAATGGCTATATCCGCCTCTAAATATAAAAAAGTTCGATCAAAAACAAGAGCTGCTGAGATATTTGGAGTACCCAAAACAACTCTTCTTAGACAAATCAAAGGAATCCAACCACAATCAGAAACACGCACCAACAGCCATAAATTGCAAGCTGTTGAAGAAGAAGTTCTTCTAAAACAATTGCTAGAAGCAGATAAACAAGGATTTCCAATCAGACCAGAGTTGCATGGAATGGCACAGATACTACTCCATGAGCGACTTCAAACATCTACTGCAGTTCTTGGTATCAATTGGGCCTATAGTTTTGTCAAATGTCATCCTCAGCTACATATATGATATAATTGTTGAATTACATATCAATATGCTAGACAGGAGGATCTAAAAGTTATAATACCATGGTTTCAAACTGTACATGCAGCTATTCAGGAACATGGCATACATGAAGATGATATCTGGAATTTTGATGAAACTGGTTTTGCAATGGGCCTCTGCTCTACTTCTAAGGTTATTACTGCAGTAGAATGCAGTGAGAAACCTAGAAGAGTTATCCAGGGAAACCGCGAATGGGTTACTATCATTGAAACTGTGAGCTCAAAAGGAGTGCATATACCACCAGTGATTATACTCAAGGCAACAAATCAACAGGCTGCCTGGTATCAAGAACCTGCACTTTCCAAAGACTGGTGGATTGCAACTAGTGAGAATGGCTGGACAACAGATGAAATAGGCCTTTGCTGGTTGAAAGAGGTGTTTGAACCATATTCCAGACACTATACAACTGGTGCAAAGCGGTTGCTTATTCTTGATGGCCATAGTAGCCATTTAACTGCAGAGTTTGATACTTTCTGCAGGAAGAATGCAATTGTCTGTCTTTGCATGCCTGCACATGCCTCTCATCTTCTGCAACCACTTGATGTTGGTGTTTTTGGCCCACTTAAGCGCGCATATGGAAAACTGCTTGAAAACAGAATGATTGCTGGCAACAATCATATTGATAAAGAAGACTTTCTATCTCTATATCCACCTGCACGCGCTGAAGTGTTTAATTCAGCTAATATATGCAGTGGTTTTGCAGGAGCAGGCCTTAAACCACTTGATCAAGAATGGGTTCTTTCAAAAATTACATTTCAACTTTGGACACCAACACCACCACTACTAGCTGAAGGCTCAATATCTTCTGCTTTTCAAACACCTCAGAATACTCATCAATTGGATTGCAAAGTTCGCAGCTTGCAGAAAAGTCTTAGTACAAGAAAGCTATCTAGCAGTCCAATATCTCATATTCATCATCTAGAGAAGGCTGCTCAAATGGCTATGAATATGAATCTTCTTCTTCAGGATGAAATCAAGACTCTATATGCAGAAAATGAGCAACAAATAAAAAAGAAAGCAAGAAGGCAAGCTGCTATAGGAAATGATACTCTATTATCTGTACAGGAAGGCCAAAATTGTGTTCAGCGGCTTGATATGCAGTTTAATGAGCAGCCTGATAAACCTACACCTGTGCCTTGATGACGCGCTCCACAACGCTGCAGTGGCTGTGGGATAGTTGGACATACTATAAGGAACTGCCCTAGTAAATAGCTTTATATTTCACTATTAGTTAGGCTGATTGAATTTTATTTCTGTGGTTGAAAAGCTTCAAATTTCTCGTGGTTGCATGAAAATGGACCGCTCGGTCGTATGGACCACTCGACCGTGGATTACGTTAGTTACCTAGTTAACGTAATCGGTAAGCGAGCGGATCACCCAACCGAGCGGATCACCCAACGCGTTTTGACTGCCATTTCAAAAGCTGAAGTATTTCAGCCTGCCACCATGCCACCAAAAGCGCGTGAAAACTCAAAAAGTTTAATTGAGCAGGAGGGAAAAGTTCTACTTGCAGTATCAGCTCTGAAAAAGAAGGAAATCCTCAATATTCATGAAGCTGCACATGTCTATAATGTGTCTTATACTACCCTCCAACGGCGCCTAAAGGGGCATACTTTTCGAGCCGAATTACGCGCAAATAGTCATAAAATGACTCAAAATGAAGAGGAATCACTTATACAATGGATTTTATCAATGGATTGACATGGAGCAGCTCCCTGACCATCCCATGTACAAGAAATGGTGAATATCCTTCTTTCAAAGTGTGGAGAAACCACTACCCAGACTGTTGGAGAGAAATGGATATATAATTTCACCAATCAGCATGATGAGATTAAAACCCGTTTCTCTAGGCGCTATAATCATCAGCGTGCCAAATGTGAAGACCCAAAGATCATCCTAGAATGGTTTAATCAAGTCCAGATCACTATGATGCAGCATGGGATTGCGCCTGAAGATATCTATAACTTTGATAAAACTGGCTTTGCAATGGGCTTAGTAGCTACTGCTAAGGTAGTTACAAGATCTGAGATGCTTGGTCGGCCCTTTCTTATCCAGCCAGGGAATTGTGAATGGGTTACATCTATAGAGTGTGTCAACTCTACCGGATGGGTGCTTCCACCATGTATTATCTTTAAAGGAAAGGTCCATATTGAGGGCTGGTATCAAGATACAGCCTTACCAGCCGACTGGCGGATTGAGGTTAGCGAGAATGGATGGACAACTGATCAGATTGGATTACAATGGCTTCAAAAAGTCTTGATTCCTGCTACTACCAGTCGTACAACTGGTAGATATCGACTCTTGATTCTTGATGGCCATGGGAGCCATCTGACGCCTCAATTTGATCAAATCTGCAGTGAGAATGATATTATTCCAATCTGCATGCCTGCGCATTCATCACATCTCCTTCAACCTCTAGATGTTGGCTGTTTCTCTCTGTTAAAGCGTGCGTATGGCCACTTGATTGAGGATAAGATGCGACTCGGTTTCAACCATATCAATAAGTTTGACTTCCTTGAGGCCTATCCACAAGCTCACACGGCAATCTTTTCAGCAGATAATATCAAAAGTGGCTTTTCAGCAACTGGATTAATACCACTGAATCCAGATCGGGTGCTCAGTCAGCTTAATATCCAGCTTAAAACCCCTACACCACCAGGCAGCCGATCAATAGATTCCATCCCAAAAACACCTTATAATCTTAAGCAGCTGAAAAAGCAAGAAAGTACACTTAAGAAGCTACTTAGGGAGCGTATATATAGTCCTCCTACCCCTGCTAAGACTGCGCTAGATCAGCTTATCAAGGGATGTGAGATGGCAATGAATAATGCTATCCTTCTTGCAAAGGAAAATCAGGATCTACACGCCGCACATGAAAAGCAGCTTCAAAATAAGAAGTGATCTAGGAGGCAGATAGAAACTGCAGAGGGATTCTCTATCCAGGAAGGCCAGGAGTTCATTCAACAGAGGAATCAGGCTGATGAAGCTATCCTTACTATCCCTACAGAGCAGGCAGCAGATACAGAACAACGCCCTCAACAGGCCCCCCCACACTGCAGTGACTGCCATATTCTAGGACATAGGCGAACGCAATGTCCGCAGCACAAGAATAGCTAGTTTAAGTAATGTAAAGTTATTTTAGGGGTTGAAAATAGCCTTCCTTTCCGATATAATATGGTTAGGTGATCCGCTCGGTTGCGTGATCCGCTCGCTTACCGATTACGTTACTGTGTACCTAGCTGAATAAGCAGACTCTCGCAAAAAACACCGTAATGGAAATTTCAGGCATACGGTTGAGACTGTACATATAATTCTGTCTCCTACATATACTGCGTAAATAATATTTTACTACGATTGATTAACACGTTTTGTCAGAACCAAAGAAAAAAGCAGAGGTTGCAAGTGACTTTTACTGTGCTGTGCACGTGTCGATTCGGATTTGGATATATGGATATTGGTTGAGACTCGGGACTGGCTACCTAGGTAGTTAGGTAGTTAGTTGTTGAAAAGAGAGAGAGACAGAGAGAGAGAGAGAGA
>NW_027192531.1:20593-23188 GCF_041956765.1 Thermoascus crustaceus | reverse complement strand
GATCGTAACACTACCCCCCCTCTTCTAGCTTTTCGTCTCGAAAAGTACTTAAATCCTGCCATGTTCACATCATAATCTGTAAGTATTCTCATCATGCCTCCTCGCAATCGTCATAAAGAGAACGCGCGCCTGGCTGACCGTATTGATTGTGAAGGTCAGATAGCCGATCATCCTTGTGAATACTGTTCCCTGCATTCTTTTACTTGTACCGTCATCATGGATAAACGGGTTTCTTGTTGCTCCTCCTGTGTACGTCGTGGTCGCAAATGCGAAAAGAAGTTTCATAGCGAGAAGGAGTGGAGTGATCTTGAGAAAGCAGAATCAAAACTGCGTGCAGACATCTTGGCAGTTGATGAGGAGCTATCCTGTCTTCATGCAAAGCGCGCACGCTTAATGAAGCAAGAAAGGTTTCTAAAAGAGTGTGGGGTGAAAATGTTGAGTCATGATTTGTCCTTGTCCGAGCGGATGGATGAGGAGAATCCTCCTTCTGCTGAAGAATCTGCCGAAATGGAACATCTAGCCAATGAACATGAGACCCGTTATCATGCTAGGGAGCCATCACTGCCTAGTGATTCACAGCTCCTTGAGGGGCTTTCTCCAGGTTTTATTGCAGAGTTCCTAGCTTTGGTAGGCCCTGAGCAAGAGGCTTCTGGCAGTTCCCAAAGATCTTAATAGGATGTCCCCTGTGGACGTCCCCTCTTGGGTCAGCCTCTTCTTTTTTGGTGTGACAGGTCTTCTGGTTTTGAGCGATCCAGGTTTCGAAGGTGGAATTCCTTGAGGAGTTTCTTGCACCCATTGCAGTTCTCTATGGGTTGCCAGGAATTCTCAGAGTTGTCATATCCTTTCCATTTCAAAAGGTACATGAACTGTCCATCAATTATGCCGCTGTCTAACACCTTTTCTACCTCATAGTCCTTGTCGTCATCCAGATTCTCTGGTAGGATCTCTTCAGTCTCAGTAATCGGTTGGGCGTTGTCTGGCGCTGGTTCCAATAGTGATATATGAAAAACTGGGTGTATCCACATAGTATCTGGCAATTTGAGGCGGAAATTGACCTCTCCTTTCTTTTCTTCAATTTCAAATGGTCTGATTTTCTTAAAATCCAATTTGTTGTTCGGTCGTTTTGTTTTCACGTTTTTTTGAAGAAGATACACTTTATCTCCTGCCTTCAAGTCTGGTCCCTTCTTATGGTGTTGATTGTAGTACTTGGCGGTTCAGTATGCAATAAACTGAATATCTAGATTCAATTGTTGGTGAAGCTCTCATAGCTGGTCAGCTCGGAGGATTCCTTTCTGTGCCAGAACCTTGTCTGGTTTCAGTTCCTGGTAGGCCGACGGTTCAAACCCGTAGTTGGCATAGAACAGTGACTCCTGGGTAGTCTCGTTCTTGGCGCTGTTATATGCGAACTGGGCCATAGGTAAAAGTTCTACCCAGTTGTCTTGTTGGTAGTTAATGTAACAGCGCAGGTACTGTTCCAGGGTCTGATTCATCTGTTCTGTCTGTCCATCAGTCTGAGGGTGAGCTGTAGTAGAGAGCTTATGCTTGGAGCCGAGTTGGCGGGTCAAGGTTTGCCAGAATCCTGAGGTGAAGAGCTTGTCTCTGTCAGACACAAATTCTTCTGGCATCCCATGATTCCCAAAAATGATCTGTAGGAAGGTATATGCCAGCTCTTCTGCATTGGATGCTTTCTTGTATGGCAGGAAGTAGGCATATTTGGTGAGTCTATCCACAATGACCAAGATAGAGTCATATATTATCCCTGTCAGGGGCTCCTTGGATGCAGGTAGATCTGTAATGAAGTCCAGTGATATGGATTGCCAGGGCCTCTCTGGTGCATTCAGGTTCTGTAGGAGTCCATATGGTGCATATCACGCTGCTTTGCTCCTGATGCAAAGATCACATTGCAATACTATGCGTCGCACCATCCTCCTTAATCCTGGGAAGTAGAAGTTCCGGGTAATCCTTTCAATGGTTTTCTCTATCCCCTGGTGTCCATGAGCCGGGGCTTCGTGGATGTCTCTGATCAGGTCCTCCCTCAGTTTGGTTGGAACGTAGACCAGTCCCTTGAATAGGATGATATCTCCTTCTCCTTTGGTTATGTTGGGATCATTCTTGATTTCCTCAAGCTCTTCTGCCATTGAATCCTTCTGGTATGCTTCCTTAATCTTTTCTGCCCATGTACCAGGTCCTAGTCTTAGAGCAGGTGCAGCTTGCCTGTTCACTGTGAGGGTTCCATCAGTCTCCTGCCGGAAAATCACAGGTTGTGGAGGAGGCTCCCCCTCTTGGTAATCTGGTCTTCAGCTGAGCACATCTGCTCAGGCATTTTCTGAACCCCTTTAGTAGGTGATCTTGATGTCATAAGGAGCTAATTCCTCTGCCCACCTGACCTGTCTTCAGGTCAAATCTTTGGTGGTGGTGAAGTATGCCAGGTTCTTATGATCACAGTAGATCATAACCTGATGCTTTGCTCCTTCCAGGTAGTGTCGCCATTCTCTTACTGCTGCCATGATGGCCAGAAGCTCCTTGTCATGAATGTCGTAATTCAATTCTGGTGGGGTCATCTTTCGCGAGTAGAAAGCAATTGGATGCAGTCAT
>NW_027192531.1:0-17133 GCF_041956765.1 Thermoascus crustaceus | reverse complement strand
GATCGTAACAGCATCAACATGTGTGGTGAATGATCGCTGAGACTTTTTTGATTGCTGATTGGGGAGCTTTTGATGAATAATAATTTGGCTTTGGTTGTGTTATAATCCTGCGTGATTTGGAGCAGCCAATATGATGCTCTCACTCCCCCTCATTACACCCCGTGATGTGAGTTACCCCAATCCGCTGGTCACCTGCCATTGTCTACAGTTTCATATATGAAGAGATTCTAACAGTTCCCTTGCAGTCTCACGAGCTCTGGTACGGCTCCTCCCAGCCTTACCGCTCCTCACCATCCTACAACTCCAACCCCTCAGACCCGACCCAACAACCCTCCTCCCGCCGTCACGGCAACAACAACAACAACAATAACCACCTCAATGGCCGCATGCTCATCTCCTCGACCGCACCCTCGAACACCCTTGCTGCGCTGTCCCTCGAGGAACGCGCCCTGCGCGCCCGCAAGCAGAACATCGCGTCCTTCGGGTACGCGTGGATCAAGCCCGCAGGATGCGTGAAGACGATGCTGGGCATGAGAGAGGAGGAGGCGGAGAGGGAGGAAGCCGCGAATGCGCTTGCGGCGGAGATGAACGCTGCTTTTATGGATGATGGGGTCGGTGGGGGACCTGGGCAGGCTGGGGCTGTGCTCGGGGCTGCGAGGTTGGGCGTGGACGGAGAAGAAGCCGGGCAGGATAATGATGATCAGATGTTGGAGAGGGATCTGGATGATGATATTCCCGATGCGGATGCGGATGGGCTTGTCGAGGAAGGGGAGGAGGGGTTGGAGGAGGAAGAGGATGTCGATGAGGATGGGCTTATGCAGCGCGATCTGGATGATGATATTCCTGAGGCGTTTCCGGATGAGGACGACAACGATGGTGATGATGACGACGACGAAGATGAGGATGAGCAAGATGATGATGACTTTGACAACGAGCCCGATCTCGACGCCGAAATCCCCGCCGCAGAAGAAGGCGACGACGACATGATGGTCCGAGATCTGGACAACGACGTCCCAGACGCGGCCGAGGACGGCAGCGAACAGGAGGAAGAATGGCAGCACACCGATACGGAGGCGGAAGACGACGACGATGACGCCCGCACCGATCCCTTCGCATCAAGCCTCCTCCGGGCCAGCACCACATCCAACAACGGTCTCCCTCCGCAGCCCGTCCAGCGGGAGACGGAGGCCCAGCGACGCTTTCTGCAGCGGTGGAGCGGCGGCGGGGACACGTTCGATTCGAGCGGGATGATGCTCGACGAGGAGGACCTCCGCGCCTCGCTGGCCAGCCAGGGAAGCAGGCGGAGTGGGTTTGGGAGGAGATGGTCGAGACGCGGTGGACCGAGGGACAGTCTCGAGTGAAGACGACGCGGACGCCCGTAAGCTATATAAAGAAGTCTTTGGGGCTACCCTATTGTAGTACTACTGTATTATTTCCTATTCTGTATAGTACACTTACATGCCACGGAGACTGGGATTGGGTTTGTCATTGCGTCGCATAAGATGGGCATTTATAGTATCGGAAAAGCGTGGTGCCTGGCGACTTGGTTGGTTGATCGATTGATTGCTCTCGTTTTGCATTATACTTGACTTCGTAATGCATATTAATATATAGTCTTCCATTGAATGCTCTCTACGCGTATTCGCCCCCTGCATAGACCTCCACCGACAGAGAAACCTAAGACATACTTGGAATCTGAAAAGAAGCATCCTCAGATACGATCGATCTCCTTGACGGTTTGATTGCCTCATCTATTTGTGCGTGGTTAGGGGAAACAAGCAGAAGGCTCCTGGAATACACTGAAAGAGTAAGGGACTTAGAAAAAAGTCTACCAGGCCAGGTATTAAACTAAGCTAGATAGTTGACAAATTAATTATAATTATTATTATATTAAAACCATACTAATGAGGTGGTTTAGTTAGACGATCGACACCTATATCTATACACATGGTCATGCATGTGCTGGAGATGCTCAATAGAAATGTTAGGTATGAAGGGAAACAAAAAAACGCCCTCCTGGACTCTTCTTTCCGCGACAATGGCAATTTCATATGGGACAAAATCATAGCTGGTCGTCAGCTCGGATCACTTTTAATCCTAGTCCCCCATGTCCCGTTCCCATCCTATCCCTGTTCTGTTAAACCGACAGGCAGGCGGATGAATACCTTTGAGGGTGTCCGCATGACTATGCTCCAGTCTCAAGCGGGATCCTGCGAATTGTCACCTTTCGGATCGAGCCCATAGATGACCACCCCCCACTCATCGCTCCGTCCATTCGACAACATATGTTACCGTACATATTTAGTAGGTAAGAGGAGCTGGACATGCAAAAAGCCCTTTACCCTGTAAAGAGCATATCTCTTCATTCATCTAGGTCGTGAAGCCATGAATAGAAGAAAGTCCTCTCAGGACCAAAAAGAGCTCAGAGGGAGGTAGGTATAGCATACCCGTGTATCTCTATAGGAGACACGATGAGAGGTATACACGGGGAATAATAGCGTGACTTTTCGCGAGCAGCCACCATCTCATTGCCCGAACGCCAGAAAGAAGATGATCCAAGGGCGCTATTACTGTACACTCACAACCCATATATGCGTCGAATATATCTCTCCATGTTTCAAAAACGCCAATAGACTCCGGAGCAATGCTCGCGACATTGGAAAATGCTGATCGGAACGGATTATAAAGTTAGGAAATTGCGCTCGCTCGGAAGGGCCCTAGAACGTAATGAGGTGGCGGCAGAAGCGAGAACTTCATCTCCAGCCAACGGTGATTAAGGGCCGCGATCAAGAGATATCCCGCCGTGGAAGACGGTCGAAAAATAAATCTCATAAAAATAAATCGTTACCTCCCATCGTCGGACTGACCTTAGACGCTCTCAAAGCTCTAAGACAGCCAGACATAAGCGAAGAGGAAGAAAACGGCGACGAAGAAAAGCAACCACACTCGCCAACCCACGCCCGAACGCTCGGCCATGCGCAACATTCGGTTCATAGTGCCCCGAAGACGGATACGCGTGTTATCAAATGTGTCATTCATCTTGTCTGCGAGGGCAGAAGACTCCCGGATCTCGTCACCGATAGCGAGCGTGATCTGAGAAAGATAGATTGTTAGTCCATGCCCGCAATTAGTCCAAGCACAGCCCCGCTAGACGGCATTTGACTTACATCCTTTAGCATCTTAACCTTCGCACTGATTCCTTCGATTTCGGAATCATTCTGAGATTCAAGTGAAGAAAGGACGGCGTCGGAGTAGTGGCCCCTAAACCGCGCTACGTCAGTATATCCTATATATATATTTTTTGCGACCTCTGTCTCCGGCCAAGAGAGCATGCTTATCACCGCACGCTGCTCAAAGACGACCGACCAGATGGACTAAAGAAATAATAAGATGGCACCACATACTTCGAGTTCGGCGTCGCGGTCCTATATCCTCCTGCCCCCGCACCAGGTCCTAACCCACCGTTCATACCCCCATCATTTACGGACCCGGAGAAGCCTCCATATCCGCCCACGCGGCCGGGAGACCTGCTCGCGGGTCGGATGCGCTCGCCACTGTTGTAGGAGTCGAAGAGAGAAGAGGAAGGGCGCGTATCGCGCTGATGAAGGGTGGAGTGTGGAAATCTGTTTGATGAAGGCTGGGTTAGCAAGATCTCATCTCCCGGGCAGTTAAAACAAAAAACAGGTCGCCATCCTTAGCAAGGATAATATATGTGATCAGGGGAGAACCATACCGTGAAGCCATGATGTTGTATTCAATTCGGATGGATAAAGCGACACACAGCTGTTATCAGCACAGGAGCAGGGTCATCGCGGTGGAAAAACTCTCAAACTATGGATGATCGAGATCGCGCAAAGCACCAGTTTTTTATGTGCATGCACAACCCAGCCTGTCTGACCTGACAAGTTTCCCCTTTGGTGTCTTGCTGCGGCGAAGCTGTCGCTTGACGTGATCGGCGGCTAGCGAAGGGGGCTGCCGTTCTGGCCTCTCTGCGCCGACGGAGACTTTGAGCCTGGCCTTTGTGATTGGCATATGCTGGAGAAAACAAAAGGCGGTCTCTTGTTCTATGTTGCTACAGTCCAGTGGCGAAGGCAAGAAAAATGAAGTTTTTCACTGATATAGAAAACATGGAGATCTGTCCTTAACATGGCTTATTTCCTCCCATGATTGATCGTCAGAATTTCCAAGACAATCGTGCGATAGTTGAACCGAGGTTTGAAGCAATCAAGCTCCCAAGTTAGTATGCTTTTGGCGCCTGTAGGAGTAATCTGAAGGACCGCTAGAGGCTTCTGTTAAAGCTTTACATGTGCTACATTCATTACAGACTGCCATCAATGAAGCAGGAAGCTATTAGTATTTTTTTTCTTTACTCACTTTTCTTACGCATGTTTTTTAATAATTTTATTGGCTTGGAAAGGGATCTCATGCCATCCGCGAAAATTCAGAATACAGCGTTCCAGTAATCCATTGACCTCGCCGGCATTCCATAAAAACCCTGTCACCAAGAATCCCCCTGTGAATGAAATAAGACCAGCGACCTCATGAACCTCACGCCTTATATTTTAGCCACAATCCATTATTTTGTTCGCCCCAAAGTTTACAAACTGTGGATATCAAATGGGTAACGGTAACGATATCTAATCCTTCATGATGGAGTCTTCGTTGGGAGCGAAGTCCTCGTCGTCCTCGTCGTCGTCCATCTCGTCGTCGCCGGCCTGCTTGGCCTTCTCGGCGGCCTCAGCGAAGTCGATGGTCTTGCCGCGGGTCCGTCGTCCTCCCTCGATGATGTTAGAGGTGGAGATCGGCTCGAGGTTGTCGTGGTCCTCATCCTCCTCGTCTGTGTTAATTGCGAAAGCGATCAGCTTCATGTTTTTCAGTCTGACTGCGGCATTGCACAGCACGGTTCTTATGGGATAATATTCAATTTGAGCATCTAATGGAGTAGTGATGCTTACCTTCGGCCTGCATATGCGTGGCAATGTGTTAGTAAACAGACATTAATACTGCAAAAGACTTTCTGCAGAGAACACTGGCCAGATAGCTCAAACGTACCATCTCCTCAGGTCCGCTCTCCTCTTCGGAGCTTTCCTCGTCCTCATCCATGCTCATATCCTGAGTCGCAGGAGTCTCGACAGCCTTGCCCTTGCCCTTATCCAACGCCGCAGCGTCCGGGGGGTTGGCGGCGGGATCAGTGTTGAAAGTAGTGACCTTGTCGTTGTCTCCCATGTTGTGAAATTTAAAAGCAAAGATGTAGGAGAAAAGAAAGAAATTGAAGAGACAGAGCCACAGCCGAGATATGTGAGACGAGGGTAGGAGTGTAAACAAGAGAGAGAAATGTGTGCAACGGAGGAAAGAAAGATGGGAGAGGAAGAGTTGTGTTTTGAAGAGTTGCAAGGGAGAGATCGAGATGGGCCACGGACCGTATAGCTAGCGGGCCGCCTATTCGGTGCATCTGGCCGGCGATCAAGCGCCCTGGGTCCATCCGCCCTGCGCTAACACCGCCCCGGTGATAGCGCTGTAAGGTACTAGGCCGCAGCGTCTGGTCCAGGCATACAAAGCCCGGAATATACTACGTGGCCAGTATTCTGCACTCTTCCATCTGCAATCTCAAGGACGTGCCATACGACCTCTGGACGCTCTATTTTCTGTCTCCTGGCCCTTTTCACTTCTACTTTAGTCGAGCAATTATGATAAAGACAGATAAGAGGATATTCCTTCGGTTGGTAGCTAAATAATTCAAACAACAGGCCCTGGATTTACTTCTGTAAAACAAACTGGGACCCTGGATAAACTCCAACCAATCACGGTGATGAGTTTGATGGTACGGATGTTTCTAAAGCAAGTGGCGGTCGGTATTGCTACCTATCCAGCCGAAGGCCTCTGCCGTAGGAATGAAGGCCATTTTGAAAATCCGAATGGAAATTTCTCCTTCGCTTGATGCCCCTTGTGATACAATAGAGAGACGCAGTGCAGATGGCAATTGCAAAAGCATGTCGTGAGCTATTCTATTATGGCTATGAGCATAACCAGCCTACCACACGTCACATCCTCCTTGATAAAACAGTGCCACACAATCGACCTGGAAGATGGTAATTGGTACTACCCTAAGCATGTTAAACACCATGGGCCAACGCACGCGGGATAGAAGCGACCATGGAATACTACGTGAGCTATTGTCTCTTCTTTAAGCCATATTATTAACCTCTTCAAATAGTAATCCCACCGTTGCTGATGCTGCAAAGTCGCGGCAGTTCTCAAAGCTCGTGCGTCGCGAGGCGAGACGAGTTCCCCGGGGGAATTAAGTATCGGTATCGGCAAAGCATCTCTCAACGGAGTCGGCATTATTGCCCCACCAATTTGGCATCGAAATCTGCTTTCCGGATCCGAAGAAGAGGAAGATGAGCAGCATGTTGAAGTTAAAGCCAGCGTCGAACGCAGCCGCCACCATATAGTTATATCGCTTCCAGACCTCGAAATAACGTCGGTAGACGTAGTACATGGTCACATAGCCGCCAATGATGGCAGACGTATACCCTGTGCTGATGTTTCCGTAGAACATCGACAGCCCCTGGAAAAAGATGGTGCAATTCCAGAGATCGACGCGCAGGCGAGGAAAGCACCTGTGAAGAATGTAGAGGAGTGGGGGTACTACCGCTCCGACAAGAAATGACCACGGGAGAGGAGCAAACAGAGACTGTGAGAACATCCTTTTGGGACCTATCACAGCATACTGGACGCCGAGAGTATTGGCATTTTGCAACTCCTGACCCGTCCATTGATTCAGCGGATCTTTCTTCGCGCCAGTAAGGTACTCGAATTTTGTGTTCACGATCCAGCGAACGACGGCATAGTTTATAGGAATTCCGAGAATTGTCCCGACGATTTGGGAGAAGAAGACGGTCCTGGGAGGTATGTGCATGTAGTGACCAATTTTCTGGTCCTGCAGCATATACTGAGCTCGATACCAAGCATCTCCAGCTATAGATCCGTAGGTTGATGGCCCACAAGGATGACGGTGGCCTTCACCTGCTTTCGTATGTACCATATATCCGTACATTAATTCATTGAACGACCCGGTTGCTATTTGATAGTTGGAAATTGCATACAGCCAGCCCATGGGGACAACGATGACAGCCGCAGTACTGAGTGCAACGAATAACGTCCACACTGGGATGAAAAGGTATCCGAGGGATATGGTAGTGAGGAGAATAACAAATCCCGCTAGAAAGAGAGCGGAATACCACCACAATGGGACTTCCTTGTAGCTTCTTTGGAGGACGTTCAAGCGATCGCCATACTGATGATTGATGCTTTTTCCCTCTCCATTGTTTCTCCGGCGGGAAGCCACCACCTTTTTGAAGTTGATGGCCAATTGGGTAAACCCGAAGGTAGCTATCCACATGACAGCAGCCGGAAGCTTTGCATAATCGAAAAATGTTGCCCAGATGTTCTGTAATCCCATATATATCGGCCCGTGTTCCTGATAAGCGGTCTCGTTCAGGCGAAAATCAGGTGTCAAGACATCAAGAACAGGGTAGGTAGAACCGTTCGCTAGCAAAAGGCGGTTCGACATCAGCCCGTGGTGGTATGAACCCATATTTCCCCATTTCGCTGCAGGAAGAAGGATCCAGCAGTTAACTGCGAAAGCCAGAAACAGGATTACCTGAGTCCACCATGGGGTAAGCATAATCGAGGAGCCATTCCAGTTGATGTTGGACCAGTCGAGAGATAAGTTGAGAAATCCCATTCCACCTAGCCCCGAGCCAATGAAATTCGCTACTTTGTTCCTCGGCGCTACCCAGCAGAGGAAAGCCAGGGACGAAGTAAACGGGAAGACATACTCCGGTAGGAATTGCCAGAGCGTCATCCCTATGAGAGAGAGGAAGAAGACCATCATCTGCCGCTTCGCCAGTGGTGAAGACGTATCAGTCTTACGGAAAGTCTCAAACAAGGTACTCTGCATGAGAGCCTGCGGCCAGATATAATTGGGCTCATAGAGCAGGAGCTGTCGTGCTATAGCCGCAAATGCATATCCGATCCATACGATGGCGAACATAAAGAATATGGCCACAGCAGGTTTGACTCTCTCCCCATAATAAAGTTCGGCCATCGCTATCGGTGTGAAACCAAGGTTATATGTAGCTCCAGATGCCGCTGTAAGAGTTACAAGCACGTGTTCCTTGATACTCCACGGCCCCGGATTCATGCTAAAAGACCATGTCGTAAAGGGAACCCTGATGATCGTTTTTGGAAGAACCCTGGCGACGAAATGGCCGATATAATGACAAGCAATTTGGACAAAGAAGACCGAGTACGGGGCTTGCGTGGTACGGAAATGGCTCATTTGCGAGAGGAACGCTCCGGGGACGACAAAGATGACGGAGAGCAAGAAGTAGCGGAAGGTAATAGTGGGCAGTTCAGGATCGTCCGTCAAGCTGATCAATTGTCGAACCGTCTGTGGGAGCGACGCGATCTCTGGATCGTCCTCGTTCTCAGCCTCGACCGGTTTGGCGTCATTGTTTGTGCCGTTCTTATTTTCGATCGGAGCCTTTTCCACAGAAATTGGCTCAGTAGACGATAAATCAGATTTTATCGCTGGATGACTGTCGGTTGAGGTGGGATCTGATACGGGATGCGCGCTGATCCGTTCGTAGAGCCTTTTAATGGCTGTAGGAATCCCCATCTCGAACCCTTGGATGTCGATCCTGGTTGAAGCTCCTCGATCACGGCAGCACGAACAATGAGTGATGATAACCGTGTTCCCCTGCGTTTCAACCTGTTGACAGTGTCCTTCAGGTAATCTCACTCCAACCCGCACGATGTAAAGGCATTTCAAGAAAGGTTACATGGGATTCAGAGTCTTCAGTGAGGCCGATGGCGAAACCTGCTCGTGACCTCGCGCCATTTGGCTCAAGGTGAAAGAGGAAGTCACCGGCTTCAGCCATGGTTGTTTAGCACCGACGGTGGAACAAGGAGCAGGGGATCGTGGTGTTGGTGTAGAGAACGGCCTTAGGCGGTATTTGCTTGACCGGGTCAGAAGACACGATGCGGCCCCCATCTCAGAGTTACACTGGGAGGTGGTACCGTACAGTTCATAAGATGGACACTATCTCGGTGGAGAATAAAATAGCATCGTGCAATGGATGCCCTTTGTAATAGATGCGGAGATGCCAAGGCATGTTGGATGGATGGGAAAGATGGCGTTATCCGGCCTATATGTTCGTCAGAGCCCAGATCTCGTTTATTACGATACCTAAACAGCTATTGCACGGTCGACGTACTCCATTTTGGAGAGCGAGAGGGAGAGCTCGGCAGCAGACATTAACAAGTGCCCCTGGGTGTAATTGGTAGGACCTTTGGGTATTCCCCCTTAAAAGATCAGTGGACACGCGTGCGATTCGGCATTTAGAGTTGAACTAGGCAAGCTTATCTACGCATCTTCATCTACACGGTTCTTACTGCATGTGCAACACCCTATTGAGATTTTACCGGTGATATTCTATGTATCTATATGGTTATTACTAGACTCATGTACGACTCCTGAAACCCATGAAGGACAGAGACAAACAGAGAAACTGGCTGGGGACTGGTGGAATGCAAGTTCACAAAGGACAACAAAGACGGCAGGAGTGGACTATAAAAGGGATCATTGGTAACCCTAGAATAGAATCACCAGGAATCGGAGGAAACTGTATACCTACTACTAGGTAGTAAGTACTACACCTACCGTGGTGAAAAGTCGAGTACTACCTCGATTATGTCATGCAATCCTCCTACCACGCGGCCAGTAAGAGGATCGATAGAAAGCGTGTGACGAATACTCTTCCACTCTGAATAATTAGAAAGTGTACAGGTCTCCAAATAAACAGAACCAGCTTTAAGAGTTCACATAGCAACTGCTTACATAAGACAGCGATCGGTGCAAAGAAAACTTGACGCTCGTGATCAGATCCTAGAGGTAGATCGATATCAAGAACAAGGTTACAAGGCTGACAGGTAGTTACCTGAGCGACGGTGCTAATCTCCTGTAAGTAACCTGTATGCACTTTTCTCGAACCGGCACCCTGGCCTCCTTCGACTCCTTGACAAGCTTGGCTTCCGGGACCAGCAGCTCCCTCCCCTGGGACAAGGGGAGGACCTGAGGCGTTCTCCGTCGAATCCCTAGCCACTCACTGGGATGGCCACTGTATGGAACCGGGTCCTTCAAGCAGACGTTTGCCATTTGCTATTTTTGTGCACAGGCGGGAGATGAGTCAGCGCACAAATCCGCAAGTCAGCGGCTGACAGCGGTAATGGATAAAGCTAGAGGTCGGATACGTTCCTCTATTAGATGCAATACATCATTAGAGAGAGAGAATATGAAGCTTTTTGGGAAGTTGTATCCAAGTGAAGCTCCTGTGATCACTGGTGGCGATAACCCAGGTCATCTGAGAGCGCTGATTGTTTTGCTGCTCGACGACGGAAGAAAATGGAGGAGTGCGCGCGAAGGCTCTACCGAGTGCCATTGGCCCGCACGCTCTTGGCGAACCATCTGGGAGCCGCTGCGGCGATGGGGTCGCTTCCCGATGCGGATGCGAAAACATTTGCAGTCTCTGCTTTCGGGCGCTTTCTACAGCATATGGAATTTTTATTTGTTTGTATTATAGGTATTGCTACAGTATTGGTTTACAGTATTTGTTGTCCCGTAGGGAATATGGCAATAACATGAAAGGCGTAGAGTAGTGTCATGAGTAAAATTATCAGAAGCCCCACCATGCGGCATCTTTCTCTGGTACTCACGGGAGATGATGACCATCAAACCATACACCGTATACAGATGTCCTATTGAAGCTGTATCTGCTGTAGTAGTAGTAGTAGCAGTCTTCGAGTACTGACGACACACTTGGTTGGAGGAGGCGCAGTGGCTGTCATCATGACGCGCGCAGTTGTGCGGGTTATCGATAGCAAGGATACACTACGTCATGATTCCACCCCACCAGATCGCAGCACGAGATGCCAGCAGCAACGAGGAAAAGCGCCAACATCGCGGCAACGAGGGCGGATGGGCGCGACAAAGACAGCAAACGGCCCACGGAGCCTGGGGCGTCCAGATTGCGGTTTTCTGCAGCCGGCTGGGGCATTCCAGCAGCAGGTGGAAAGCGCCTGGCAGACCTAGAAACTCATGGACGCCCGTCGAAGCTCCCGCCTTGCTAGAAGCTTCTGGGCCCGAGTAAGTCACCTCCCGCATATATCAACGAATTCCTTCGCACAACCTCGCCCTCTCACTTCTTACATCCCCCACCACTGATCACCTCCACGAAATCCTTTTCCTACACGATCCTCTTTTTCTGGCTCGACCAGTCCCTCGAGTCTCCTGTACATTAGTTCTCTTACGATTTCTTCTTCCGTTCACGTTTTAACGACCTCTCACACACAACCATGGCTCCCGCGATCGGTATCGATCTGGGTACCACGTACTCTTGCGTGGGTGTCTTCAGAGATGACCGTATCGAAATCATTGCCAACGACCAGGGTAACCGGACGACCCCGTCGTTCGTTGCCTTCACCGACACCGAGCGTCTGATCGGTGATGCTGCTAAGAACCAGGTTGCCATGAACCCCAGCAACACTGTGTTCGACGCTAAGCGTCTCATCGGACGCAAGTTCACCGACTCTGAGGTCCAGGCCGACATGAAGCACTTCCCATTCAAGGTCGTCGAGAAGAATGGCAAGCCCATCATCGAGGTCCAGTTCAAGGGCGAGACCAAGCAGTTCACCCCCGAGGAAATCTCCTCCATGGTCCTGACCAAGATGCGTGAGACCGCCGAGTCTTACCTTGGTGGCACCGTCAACAACGCTGTCATCACTGTCCCCGCTTACTTCAACGACTCCCAGCGTCAGGCCACCAAGGACGCCGGTCTCATTGCCGGTCTGAACGTTCTGCGTATCATCAACGAGCCCACTGCAGCCGCTATCGCCTACGGTCTTGACAAGAAGGCTGAGGGTGAGCGCAACGTCCTGATCTTCGACCTGGGTGGTGGTACCTTCGATGTCTCCCTCCTGACCATTGAGGAGGGTATCTTCGAGGTCAAGTCTACTGCTGGTGACACCCACCTGGGTGGTGAGGACTTCGACAACCGCCTCGTCAACCACTTCGTCAACGAGTTCAAGCGCAAGCACAAGAAGGACCTGACCACCAACGCTCGTGCTCTCCGCCGTCTCCGCACTGCTTGTGAGCGTGCCAAGCGCACCCTCTCTTCCTCTGCTCAGACCTCCATCGAGATCGACTCCCTCTTCGAGGGCATTGACTTCTACACCTCCATCACCCGTGCTCGTTTCGAGGAGCTCTGCCAGGACCTCTTCCGCTCCACCATGGAGCCCGTCGAGCGTGTCCTCCGTGACGCCAAGATTGACAAGGCTTCCGTCCACGAGATCGTCCTTGTCGGTGGTTCCACCCGTATCCCCAAGATCCAGCGCCTCGTTGGTGACTTCTTCAACAAGGAGCCCAACAAGTCCATCAACCCCGATGAGGCTGTTGCCTACGGTGCTGCCGTCCAGGCTGCCATCCTGTCTGGTGACACCTCTTCCAAGTCCACCAACGAGATCCTGCTGCTCGATGTCGCCCCTCTCTCTGTCGGTATCGAGACCGCTGGTGGTGTCATGACTCCTCTTATCAAGCGTAACACCACCATCCCCACCAAGAAGTCTGAGACCTTCTCTACCTACTCCGACAACCAGCCCGGTGTGCTCATCCAGGTCTACGAGGGTGAGCGTGCTCGTACCAAGGACAACAACCTCCTCGGCAAATTCGAGCTTACTGGCATTCCTCCTGCTCCTCGTGGTGTTCCTCAGATCGAGGTCACCTTCGATGTTGATGCCAACGGTATCATGAACGTCTCTGCTGTCGAGAAGGGTACCGGCAAGAGCAACAAGATCGTCATCACCAACGACAAGGGCCGTCTCTCCAAGGAGGACATTGAGCGCATGGTTGCTGAGGCCGAGAAGTACAAGGCCGAGGATGAGGCTGAGGCTGCTCGTATTCAGGCCAAGAACGGTCTCGAGTCCTACGCTTACTCTCTCAAGAACACCCTCAACGAGGGTCAGCTGAACATCAGCGCCGGTGACAAGGAGAAGCTCCAGGCCGAGATCGAGAAGACCATCTCCTGGCTCGACAACAACCAGACCGCCACCAAGGAGGAGTACGAGTCCCAGCAGAAGGAGCTCGAGAGGTATGTGAAACAATTCCTCCCCTGACTTTTCATTTGAACGAGAGGCTAACGGATCTTGCAGCGTTGCCAACCCCATCATCTCCGGTGCCTACGCCGGTGCTGGTGGTGCCCCTGGCGCTGCCGGTGCTAGCGCCACCAAGACCGCCGACGAGGTCGAGGAGCGCCCTGAGGAGCTCGACTAAATGGTTCCAATGGCTTCTCGGTCTTGAAACGCAGCATTTCTTTTCCTTTGTACCTTTCTTTTTAAACATGTTTGCTTGAAGATCATGAATCGTCAAGTAAATGCTGGCGCTTATGTCTTGTTTTATGAAACGATGACTTTTTTTCTTAATTCCTCTTGCGCACGAATGCATAGATTCGAGTTTGTTTCGGCGCTTTATGAATCCGCGTCTCACTCTTAGTTTAGGGAGGGAAAAGTTTCCAATATGAATCATACAGTAACTTCAATAATGTTTACTCTCGAGAAATTCATGTAGCCGTTGCAAGCGTCTTCAAAATCGTAGAATTGGTGTCTACTCGTAGTAACAAATTCCCCATCCGCTTCATTCTGCTTTGCTCTCTAACCTTAATGCATGCACCTCTTGAGTGCTAACCTCGATGACAAGCTACATTCCTTTTACACTCGCAAGGCATTGTAGCATTAGACGCTTATAACCCAACAAAATCTGTATCAAAAGATGTAGCCATTAGAGACACCATAGCACATAGCATAGCAATTCCATTGAACAGCTTCAAGTGCGTGCGTATCCCATTCTTTTTTCTTTTTCTTTTTCCCCTATCCTATCCCATCACACATTTCTCTCACAGCCCCTCAAACTCCCCATTCCACCACATCCTCAACCGCCTCGATCCCGTCTCCAGTATCGACCCGAACCCGATCTCGCCGACCTGCGCCTTCTCCGGGTGCTGTTCGCGCTGTTCGCGACGGATCCGCACAAAGGCTGCGGATGTGCCGATGAGGATGGCGAAGATGGGGTCTCCGATCCTGTTCGGAGAGTAGGTAGCGCGTTTGCTGTTAGTTTAGGAACGGAATGGAATGCGCGGGCGATGAAGCTTTTGTTGTTGGTTGTGGGTGGGTGGGAGAGAAGAGGGAGGGGAGGAGGGGGAGGACGGACGGGCGAGACGAGAGACGTACTTGGACAGAAGGTACGGGGCGGCGGCAGCGGGCGCCATTGTAACTAAGCAATAGATGGAAAGGAAGGGGCACGGAATGGATTATGGAGGTAGGTTCAGTAGCTGGTGGTTTGTTTTCAGAGCGTAGGCGCAGAAGCTGGAGGTATTGGGTAGGTCGCAGGAGCTTGAACCGGATGTGAATGCGTGAGTTCGTGACTGCGGTTCCAATTGAATGTCTATGGATAGGTACTTCTTTCGACCGCTATGAAGACTGTGAATCAGTACCTACCTGTCGCCTACCCTTCTTAAAACGTTTTACTTAGTTGATGAGCAGCGGTTTTCCGTTCCTTCCCCGGCCATATCAATCGCAGCCAAAAAGATACCGGAGGTCCCGCCCGACGCCGGGCCATCCACTGAAGGGATCGGTTCCTGATTTGGAATAGCCCCTTTATTTACTTCACCTTTCCCCCCATGTTAGACGGTTAATACAAGCAATCACCTTGTCTTCCCTCGTTCCTGATAGTCTAGGTTTTATCACGTAATTTAATTAACTGTAACTCATTTTACTTCTTCAACTGAACTATGACCATCGGTATCAAGCCCGACCCCAGCTTCTTCAAAGTCAAGTATAAGGATGTTGCTCCCAAAGTCGGGTTGGTGCCGTACAGACTAGGGAACGATATCCCTACATTTCAGATGTACAGAGCCTGGCTGCAGGATGATCTTTCCTGGGATATTCTCCAGGAACTCCGCGGGGTTACAGCCCAGTATGGAACCCCAGACTTCCACCCCAATGAAGAGGCAACGTCGCGCTATATCTCAGCGGTATATATACAGTCCTAGTCCCCCGGCTCTCCCTTCTCCTTAGTTCACTATTAGAAGGGTAATACCTGCATAGTATTTCAACAAAATTATATCCCTATTCTCCGGTATCCTGTTGAATACGCCATATGTTCTTCTAGAGAGTGAGACCACACAACCAGGACAAATCAAGTACCAGTACACAGTCGGCGGGGCCATCACTGTCTTATTTATCGAGGTCCCATACAAGATGGGACATGTTCGAGAGCAACTTGATTGCTTCGGACAGGTAATTACAGAATGCATCGGTACGGTTTTAATTTAGAATTACGCCCTCAATCTGGACATGTATTAACGCTACACAATAGCATGTTCCTTAACAAATTCTCAGAATGGATTAGAGTTGCCCATCACGGCTATCCTCTGTGACGGCAAACATTTTCAATTCTTTGAATTTACCAGCAAAGAGAAAGGAAGAGAACAGTCGCCCCGGTTTTCCTTTTCCTTGGGAAAGTTCGATGATGATGGGTTACAAAGCGTGGCCGTCGCAAGCCTTTCCAGATGGAATCCGAATTACGACACTCAAACTCTTGTCCTACAAATTCGATCCGCCTGCGAAGCTCTCTATTTCGTTTCCCTAAGGGCATACAAAAACGGTCCGGAGGCCTGTTTGAATCACAGTGTGGAACAGAGCAAGGCAGAAGAATTAATTCCAATATGGAGGAATGCGATTGTCCTGGCTGAAAGGGCTCTTGAAGAAGCCATGTCTGCTTGGACTCAATATAAAAACAGCAAGCTAAATAGAAGAAGCCAGATCACTGCAAGGAAGGCTCTTCGATGTTTGACTGATAGGTATGAATGGATTGGACCTTCGTGCAATATCTTTTTGCCCCTTTCTCACTAACAAGTTGTTTTCCGTCTGTCTGCAGTGTTCAAGGAGCTCCTCTCCCCAAGCACGAGCTGTTTCCTGGGTTGACTAAACAAATGGCAGGGATATGAAGTTTTCCTTTCCCTATAGATCTTTCTCATGGAATATGCCACACGTTGCAACTAGGCATATTGAAAGTCCTAGCAACTGGCATTATTGCGGGTACCGGTCCGAGAAGCAATGGGTTCTGGAAAGGTATTACTTGTTATTACTTATTTTTCTCTGCGCATAACTACTACGTGCAAAGCACACGCTGCAGGCACAGGTACTGGAACGGAAACATCTTCTTCCTATATACATAGGGTCCCTGCAGGGTCTCATATGTCCGAATACGGGAGGCCTCCTGCATCTCCTTTACTTGATATATATACCCTTTTTTTATCTTTATTAAGTGTGCTCAAACATTCCTGGATGGTGAAGAAACTCCAATGTCAAAAAGGTCGAAACATCAGCCAGAAGAAGAAGCTCCAGAGTATTTTCCGGCTGTCGATGAGGTGCAAATACCTATATATCATATCTAGAATCCGCTATCAAATGGGTTCCCCGTTCTTCATTCTTTCAATATACGACGGCTATGGATAGGGTGGGTGTGGCAATACCTACTGCAGCAGAGGATCACCCAGAAGGCCAATTACTAGGGCACCCCAAAGCCACAAAAGCTCTGCTACAGTTCCTAGCAGACACTACAGTAGGCTGCCCCCCAGGGGATCTGGCCCAGGCAGCAGAAAGGGCCCGGAAGGATGATGAATGGGGATTAGAAGCCCTAGAGGAAGCGGAAAAAATTGGAGATGGGTAATAGATAGGGGCAGCCTGGGAACAGACTGGGTGACACCCACACTGGCTTGAAAACAAGGAGAGCCTATAGAGCTCAAAAGCCCTATGTAGATAGGCAGTCTAGGGCGAGGAAAAGTAATAATAATAATAATAATAATAATAATAATAATAATAATAATAATAATAATAATAATAATAATAATAATAATAATAATAATAATAATAATAATAATAATAATAATAATAATAATAATAATAATAATAATAATAATAATAATAATAATAATAATAATAATAATAATAAGTAAC